>NW_020694949.1:0-8345 GCF_002925995.2 Terrapene triunguis
GGAGCCCCAGGGCCTTTAAATCACCCCGGAGCTACCAGCTGCAGAGGCAGCTGGGAGCCCCAGGGCTCTGGTCACCACGGAGCTCCGGGCCCTTTAAATCACCACAGGAGCCCGGATGCTGGACCTCCAGCGGCGCTTTAAAGGGCCCGGGGCTCCCTGCAGCGACTGGAGCCTTGGGCCCTTTAAATCACCGCCGCAGAAGCCGGTCCAGTCCGGCACGGTATACTGGCTCTTGCCGGTACATGGTACTGGACCGTACCGGCTTACTTTCACCTTTGCCTACTGCCCTTAGTGGGGACATACAGGACGGACGGTATAAAAAAATTTTCTAAAGATCAACTTCTATTACATTGACCTAATTCTGTAATGTAGACATACCCTAAGGCTGCAAGATCAAATGCTCATCATGGGGTTGAATCTCCAACCCTGAGAATAAGAGTCTCATGCTCTACCAACTGAGCTAGTTGGGCTCTTCCTGTAGCTTTTCCAAAGGCACAGACAGTGCAGAAGGAGCTATAAGGAAGTTTCTTTGCAAGCTGAGATTCGTTTTATGACATTTGCCTTCTTTTCTGGCTCTTTCGCTCTCCAAACAGGGCCTGTTACAAGGCTAGTTTGATGCTGGTGTCTAGACCAGAGAAGTGGGGTTCATCTGGCAGCTGCTCAGAAAAACCTTTGCGGGAGGGTGGAATTTAGGATTCTCCCACCAGGAGGAGGTGCTGTTGCACTCATCCAGTGAAGGAGAGTCTGAAAAAGCATCTCAGCTCCCAAACAGGGGGTAGACAAGACATTCCCCCTCCGGCCACCAGACACATATTTTTGCAGGGAATCAAATCTCCCTTGGGTAGAACTCCTCCAAGGATGTGCATCTCCAGGAATGTCATAGAAAGGAATGACTGTTTGCCTTAGGAGGTGGGTGAGGGAAACCTGCAGGGCCTTAGGCCCCTCCAGCATCTGATGAAACCATTTTGGGGGAAGGGGCCGGGGTAGCCAAGGAAAACAAAGACAGGAAAGAAGGGCTTGCAGCTGCTGTGCAAACACCATGTTCCCAGGGGCCCAAAAGAAGTGGTGGCTGGTTTCAGCACTTTGGCTGCTTCCTGAGGGCACAGAACTCAGAACATGGCAAAGCTCAGAGCTCTGTTACACAAAGACAGAATGCTATCAGCTCACAGCAGCAACATTCCCCTCAAAGTTTCTATGCGAGAGCTCCTACCAGCTGCGTATCCTTCCCGGGAGAGGGTGCAGATAGGCTGCTGAGAGGGTGGCTGGGTAAATGAAAGCAGCGGAGGCTTGTTCCTCTTAAGTTTTCTTTGTGTTGCTCTTGTGGTTCTGAGGGAGGAAGCTGGAGCACAATTTGAGTTAGCTTCAGTGCCTTTGGTTCGGCTCAGTTTGTGACCCTGAGCACGGGGGTTCCTGCATTCTCTGCTCTTAACCCCTCAGCGGAATGGACAATGGATCAACTTCAAATGTTGGGCAGAAAGTAGCCTAAGAAAGATAAGCATAGGTGAAAAAAGGGGAGTGGACGTGAGCTCTCTTGGTTCTTAGATGTTTTGGCTGGTTGTGAGAAGGGCAAATTGTCAAACTGGGCTGGAAGGCTCACTGCGGCCAGCTGTGTTGACATATCCTTGGAGGTGTTTTTGAAAAATCTGTCCTGTACGGCCATTGTTCCTAATGGACCTACACAACATAAATCACTTCCCTCGATCTGCTGTCAATGCTCCTACAAATACAGCCCAATATGTCATTGGCCTTCTTGACAACAAGGGCACACTGCGGACTCATATCTAGCTTCTCGTCCACTGTAATCCCAAGGTCCTTTTCTGCAGAACTGCTGCTTAGCCAGTTGGTGCCCAGTCTGTAGCGGTGCATGGGATTCTTCCTTCCTAAGTGCAGAACTCTGCACTTGTCCTTGTTGAACCTCATCAGATTTCTTTTGACCCAATCCTCCAATTTGTCTAGGTCACTCTGGACCCTATCCCTATCCTCCATCATATCTACCTCTCTCCCCAGCTTAGTGTCATCTGCAAACTTGCCGAGGGTGCAATTCATCCCATCATCCAGATCATTAATAAAGATGTTAAAGAAAACCAGCCCCAGGACTGACCCCTGTGGCACTGTGCTTGATACCGGCTGCCAACAAGACATCGAGCCATTGATCACTACCCATTGAGCCCAGCAATCTAGCCAGCTTTTTATGCATCTTATAGTCCATTCATCCAATCCATACTTTTTTAACTTGATGGCAAGAATACTGTGGGATTCCATATCAAAAGCTTTGCTAAAGTCAAGATATATCATGTCCACTGCTTTCCCCATATCCACAGAGACAGTTATCTCATCATAAAAGGCAATCAGGTTGGTCAAGCATGACTTGCCCTTGGTGAATCCATGTTTACTGTTCCTGATCACCTTCCTCTCCTCCAAGTGCTTCAAAATTGATTCCCTGAGGACCTGCTCCATGAGTTTTCTGGGGAGTGAAGTGAGGCTGACCAGTCTGTAGTTCCCTGGGTTCTCTTTCTTCCCTTTTTAATATATGGGCACTATATTTGCCTTTTTCCAATTGTCCTCGACCTCCCCGAATCACCATGAATTTTCAAAGATAATGGCCAATGGCTCTGCAATCATATCAGCCAAATCCTTCAGCACCCTTGGATGCATTAGAACTGGCAGCAAGGTTCCCCCACAGAGAGCTGAAATCGCTGAGAGGTGGGTGGAGAAATCACAGAGGCAGGTGGCAGCAGAAGGTGACAGTGCAGGATAATTTGGGACGGAGCAGTAGAGAGAATGATGGCATGACAAATAACAACGGCTAGAGCATTGGGCTATGTTTTAGTGACTTCACTCCAGAATGCTAGATTTGTGACTGGGAAACTTCTCTCGCTCTCTCTTTCTCTTTCTCTCTCTCTCTCTGTATATATATAGTATTGGCCAAGATTTTTAAAAAGCATTATTTGCCAAGGTCGTTATCTCACAACATCGCTATCTCAAGAAGTCATTATTTTGGGGAGTTTCTGTACTAAACTTTTTTATTATTATAATTAGTTTTATGTAAGAACTGCCATACTGGGTCAGACCAATGGTCCATCTATCCCAGTATCCTGTCTTCCAACAGTGACTATTGCAGGTGCTTCAGAGGGAATGAACAGAATAGGGAATCATGGAGTGATTCATCCCCTGTTGTCCATTCCCAGCTTCTGGCAAACAGAGGCTAGGGGCACTCAGAGCATGGTTTTGCATCCATGCCCATCCTGGCTAATAGACATTGAAGGACTTAACCTCCGTGAACTTATCTAGTTCTTTTTTGAACCCTGTTATAAATTTGGCCTCCACAACATCCCTGGCAATTAGTTACATGGGTGCCTGTGTGTTGTGTGAAAAAATACTTCCTTTTGTTTATTTTAAACCTGCTACCTATTGATTTCATTGGTGACCCCTGGTTCTTGTGTTAAGTGAAGAGGTAAACAACACTTCCTTATTCATTTTCTCAACATCAGTCAAGATTTTATAAGACTCTATCATATCCCCTCTTAGTCATCTCTTTTCCAAGCTGAAGAGTCCCAGTCTTATTAATCTCTCCTTACATGGAATCTGTTCCATACCCCTAATCATTTTTGCTGCCCTTCTCTATACCTTTTCCAATTCTAATATATCTTTTTTTGAGATCGGGTGACCAGAACTGCATGCAGTATTCCAGATGTGGGCATATCATGGATTTATATAGTAAAAGTGGAGGAGCCTGGTTTGCCAAATTGATCAGCTAAACTAATACTGGCAACCTATATGAAAAGACTGCAAAACACCATGCCTCTGGACTGCATCAACATGCAGAAAGCCTTATAAGGCAGTCACTGTCAAATCCAATTTTATAAGAACTTGATGAGGCTATTAAGAATGCTGGAGACACAACTCAGTTTATGTGAACCAACATGGCTGTTGCATCATACCACACACTACAAACAAGAGGCCAATGTTAAGTGCATTGTCACTTGTTAATCCTGAACTTGGAGACTGGTTTTGAATAAGACTGACAAATGCTCACTATCTTTCTGAAAAAACTCAGCTGACTCTCCAGAAGCATGTGGTGCAACAGTGAAAGACTCAGCAGTTGAAAAAGTGAAGAACTCTCTCACCATATTCAAAATATGTTCATACATGGCTGATGAATGCATCAGTGCAAATAGGCATCAAGTATTAAGTCATTGTGTATGTCACTGATGTTTGTGGTAGGCCAGTAGACGCATTTCAGGTGTTCAGGTTATAGAAGACACATGAGCTGCATCTGTGACGTCTTAGAAGAGTTAAATGTGTGTAAATTGAACCCCAAACAGATGGCTGCTTGTGCATTTGATGGAGCTACAAACATCTCTGTAAAACATAGTGGAGTACAAGCTTTGCTCAGAGAAAAGTGTAACCCTAATCTCTCCTATACACACTGCAGAGGCCATCTACTCCAGTAAGTGCTAGTACAAGCTGCAGAATCTTTAAAAGACATTAAAAAGGCATACATGTAATGGCTTTTTATACTCTTTTTTTCCAGCAAGAGTCCAAAAGGACTGAACCTTTCGGAAACAAATAAAATATACACTGGGATTGAAGTTCAAATTAATCCAACCTGGGAAAACCTGCTGGCTTTCTCATGAATGATCCTTGGCTGTTGTCTTAAAATTACTGCACCAGTTATTACTGGCTTTGGAAAGTATCCACCAAATAGGACAGATCTAAGTAGTGAGGCTGGTGGATAACGTTTGCTACTATGTTCAGAGAAGACTATTGCCATTCTCTCCCTTGTAAGTCTCCTGTTGAAACCACTTGAGTCATTATACAATGTCATCCAGGCATCTGCTGGAACAGTAGAAGATCTTTGTCCAGCAATAGAAGCTAGCCTTGGATTAGTCAGAGATATCCATTGAAAATGTACTGGAAGAAGCAAAGACACCAGTTCAGAAGTTGACTAATGAAGGTAACTTAATATATTGACTCCTTAAGTGAAGAGGACAAGAAGTGTTTGTTAAGCCAGCTGAAAAAGTATGCAGACTTGTTTCTTACAAATTTACAATAGTGATTTCTGGATTCTATCAACCTCCACGTCATTTTTAGAGATGCCTGTCTTATAAAACACTGAGAGATGAGTGGAATAAGGCACTACCAGCAATGGGGTTGCCATGTGATCAGGACAGAAAAGAGAATTTGAACACAGAGTGTAATATCATACAATGAACGAATGAAGATTTAACTTCAACTTCTTTATCATCACTAGTGGTTCGACCCAATTTTTGTGCTATGTTTCCTGGGATGAAAGATATAGGAATTCATCTCTTTCTATTCCCAGTCACAACAGCTATAGTTGATATTCTTTCTCCTCATTTTATTTTCTAGAAGAAGTCACCTTCTTCCGGATCATCAGCATGTCATGAAGGACTAGAAGTAACGGACACACAAGAAGACACCAAAGAGTGCAAGAAGCCAAGACGGATGTTGATGGTCTGCTTGCTAGTAGGCTTGAGTAGCCAACTTTAATTTTTATGATGATTGAAAAACATGAGTTCAATTTAATAAAATGGTCATGAAACATTTTTCAGTTTTTACTATGTTGCCATACAGCCCACCTGTGCACTCACAGTCAACCTTTGTTTGCCCTCACCCCCCCCTCCGAATATTCCAACACCCTCCCTAATTTCAATTCCTGGGGAAAACACAGTGTAGGGAGGTCCATGTGATTATCTCCCACTGCCTCCCTACAGTGATTTCTCCCCACAGACCCAGCCACAGACCCACAGCCTCCTCTCCACACAAACCCAGGAGATCCACCCCCTCCCATGCAGTCCAGGCAGGAATGTGTTTGCTGCAGGGAGCTAGCATGCTCAGCTGGAGAGTAGCTATGTGAACTCTCCACACCGAGCAAACAGGAAGAGCAATTTCAAAACTTCCCAGGGCTTTGAAAGAGGAGGGGAGCATGCTTGTGTAGCTGGATGCAGGGCAGCAGAGTTCAAAACAGTGACCAGAGCGGTCACGGTGGGCATTGTGGGGTACCTCCTGGAGGCCAGTTACGGTGATGTAAGGAACTCAGTGTCTACACTGACGCTGTGTCGCTCTATCTATGTTGCAAAAAACTCTACGCCTCTCATCGAGGTGGTTTTATTATGTTGGTGTAGCAGGAGAGTTAAATCAGTGGGCTGAGAATTGCAATGTGTAAACCACCACTGTTTTGTTGACAGGAGCTGCCTTTAGTTGACAAAACTGTGTAATGTAGACAAGGCCACAGTGTCACGGCTAAATATGAGGTAGAACAGATAGTTTAGCATAAGTAGTTAGTGCATATTCCAAGGAACCATTCAAGATGAAGTGTCCCGTTAACACTCCTCCAGTTGTAGAACAAAACAAAGCACACAGAAGCCCAAGTGGCAGCTCTGCAATCTTCCCCCACTGAACAGTCTCTGGAAATGTGCCTCTACTCTGCCCTGGAAGGACCCTTTCTGTACATAAAAAGAGATTACCTTCTCCATATCCTTGTATGCTTCCTTAGTAATGGACCACAAGGGTGCAAATTATGGCCAGTAATGTTGATATTAGTGTGATGGGGAGACATCCTCTAGGAACTGGACAAAGATCCCCAGTGCATTTTGTACAGGCCACCATAAAGAAATTGGGAAGAACTAACAATTATTTATCCAGAGTGGAACAGCTTCAAATGGAGTGACTGTGGGAGCCTAACATCAGAATACCCCTAACACTGACAATGTGAACAGGGGCACTGGATCCTTTCTCTATGCAAGCCCGTATCAAGGATCATCTCGTTCTCTCTCCTCCATTCATCTGTGTGGTGTGTAAAGTCACTGACACACCAGGTCCCAGAATCCTAATTATTGAAAGAAGCCAGCAAGAGTGGCAGAACGATTCCCCCTTCTATTGAAATGGGGTACTACCGGTGCTGTAACACTCAGTGATTCAAATCCAGTACTGGTGTCAGAGGGCATGACCTTAATGTAGTTAACATTGCCCTGCCAGTTTACATAAGAGCTGAATTTGTGCTGTTCCTCGCGAGACTCACAGTTTCAAGTCTGGAGACTCCTTGCAAGTTCTCAGAAATGCTGTAAAATCAAGTGACAGCAATATTTGTGTTATTTGTTCTTTTGGACTCATAAGAAAGCCCAAACGCTAGACCTCTGCCCAGTATTGTAAGAATATATGTAAAATACACTGACTTGGTCCACCAAATCCTCACCCATTCATCCTGGGAAACATTCTCCTTCCTTCAGCATAAAACTCTCTCATTAACTGACTGTAATTTTTCACCATTAACCAATGGCAAAATTTCCCCCATCAATCAACGAGAATATTTTCCTCCTTCAACCAGCAGTAGACTTCTCTGCCCTCCACTAACCAGACAAATCTGTCCTTCACCACCCATAGACTCCTCTGCCCCCTACCAATTATTAGATTATCCTCCATTCACCCACCAAAACATTCTCCAGCAGAACCAGCCATAGACCTTTTTGCCCTTCATCACCCATAGTCTTCTGCACTTGACAACAATCACAGACCTTCCTTCCTCCTTATTCCCTATTCACAATCCATACAATTCGACTTAACCAAACTAGACTTCTTCCCTTTTCACTGACCAGTAGATCATTCCCCATTCATTGACTTTAACATTCTCCCTCCTCAACCAATGAAACTTCCATATAATTTTCCCATCAACCCAGCCAAGCCCTCAAGGAAAGATTGGGAGAATAGGTAGGCCAGCAGCACATCCTGAAGGTCAACAAACTTGGTTTGCAACTTCAGAAGACAATTCCACTGTCAATGAAGCGTCATTGGTTTGTTCAGGTGCCTCAGCAGATTACTGTTGCCCTGGTGTCTACATTAGGATGTGAGGAGGGACACTGTACCTTGATGTTTTCCAATGAGGCCATAACAACAAACAAAGCTTGAAAGCAGAGCTGGCCAAAACATGGGTTTTCCGCTTTGTGGGAAATGTTGCTATTTCAAAATTTCCCTCTAACTGAAAACTCTGGGGGTCGGGTGGGGAGGGGGGAATGTTTTACAAACACCAACACATGGTGCTTCAGAAACAAAATTTGCTCCACAGGACCCCGCATCTGGTGAGTGAAATTGACATTCTTGTCAGTTTCATGGCTGCTAATAGGAGCAGAATGTGAGTTTCACTGAACAGCTGATTCCAGGTTCCCAGGCCAGCTGGTTGCCCAGACTGTGTGACTCAGTGGCCATTTTGGGAAGCCAGCTGGCCCGGAAGTGTGGAAGCCCTGGTGTTCCTGGGCCAGGGCTGTCTACATGCTGAGATTACCCTCGAGCCACGGCCTCTGGGAGCCCATACCAGGGTCTTCAAA
>NW_020694950.1:0-2061 GCF_002925995.2 Terrapene triunguis
CTCCCAACATCCAAACAGCAGTCCAGATTCCTCAGTATTCTCAAACTTTGATTTTGTTAAGGGAGCCATCTCCAGCAGCTCTAACGTTGATTGGGATTTCTGACTGACTGCTGAGACAGTTAATGTTTCTTCTGGTACAATGCTGTTTCATGGAGTCCTTCCTTTGAAAAAAGCTACATGTGATCAATGAAAGGCTGCAGATGCTCAGTCTGTCCAAAACAATGTGCATTATTCATGTTAAAGTAATATATACCATCTCACTGCCATCTTATGGAATAAGGTTTCAGGTCCTACCCCTCCGTAGCACTGGCAAGATTGGATGTCACTCTTGAATCTTAACATGCATCCCTGGGAGACTAGAGTAATCAAGGTCCCATATACTGCATAAGACACTATACTGCAGCTCCACCGAATGGGAACCGTGGCAATCTCCAGTGCTTGCAAAACTATTTGATAAACTGCATCAAATGGTGTGATTAAACTAAAGGCGTGTGGGGCAGGAAGGGGCTTGCACAAGGAGGTAGCTGCTAGTCGGCCATACAAGAGCAATGCTCCATTTCTGCAGGAGCTCTGCGTGGCAGGGGTCATCCCCAGCTGCACAACTTCAAAGCCACACTGAAGCAGAACTCCATTCTGACAGCGCTCTGGAGCCCCAGTTTTAGCCAGCTTCCCCTGCGGGCCTCCTAGTACTCCATCCAAGAGCCTGTTCAGATCCTCATGCTGCTGCATCCCCATCACCTGCTCCCTCATCCCCCAGCCAGTCAGACAGTCCCACTCCTAAGGAGCCCCTAAAACAGCCATTTGGACAGCTGAGGAACTGGAAGATGGCAGGAGAAGGGCCACTTGTTTAAATGGATTCAGAGAAAACAGGGGGTTTGTGCCAGCTTGTCAAAAAGGTAATGTATGCAGCCATTTGTCTGGTCCCCTGATAGTGTTGTACAGGGAGGCTGATAGTGATTAACAGCAGAGTTACAAGGATCATCATAAATTTTACAAATATCCACACAAATTATAGTTTACCCAAGGGTGAGCATAATGAGAAATTTCTGACATACTAAATTCCCCCATCCTCAGCTTATTATACATTTACACTTCAGCCTTGATTCTTACTACCAGGAATCGCCACTGCTTAATGATGCTGCAGTGAAAAAAAACATTCCCTCCCCTTAGATGCTGAGTTCACTACCTGAGTCCACAGCACCACAAGGCCTATTAGACCAAGAGATGGCATTAATAGTATCACCTAGAACTCACATAGTGCATTGTGTTTTCAAAGTGCTGGGCAAATGAACCTGAGATCTAAATCCAGATCTAGAACACCCCAAAGGATGAGGGGTGTTTGCATCTGTGGTTTTGGATTGAGTTAGTCTCAAGCACAAACCACAGCTAATTACAACCTGCATTTTGCATTTAAAATATTCAGATTCTCAATGGGAGTTGCATTTGCCTAACCAAAAGCAGAATTTGGCTGTTTCTAAAACAGTGTAATTTGTTTTCAGATTTATAATTAAGTCCCAGGACATTTGTTAAAGGTGATATTTTACACTTGCTACATGCAGAGAGCCCACAGAACAAGTGGAGATCTGAAAACTTGCCTCAATTTTAAAAGATTCTCCCAGCAACTTGAATAGCGGGAGGAAAAGTTACATTAGAGCCTGTGAAAGTCAATCTGCATCTTACCACATTCTGGAGCCTGGTGCTGGCTGCATTCAATGCAATGGCATTTTGTAGAAAGACCAGCAGCACAGCCAAGTTTGCACACTTCATCTTCTCAGCAAAGAGATATGATGGAGAAAGGCAGTGGGATCCCTTTTATAGGATGCTCTGAGAATTCCCCCAGTAGGAATTTTGTGCTTAGAAAGAGGTACTTGTGTAATATTTATTGACACTTCTCACAAAGGTGATGACATGCAGGTGAGTGAGCCACAGCACAGAGAGTGACTTGACTATTATACAAACATAACTTTCTCATTGCCTGCTGTCAAAAATTAACCATCCTCTCCTTTTGTAACACAAAGCCCTTCCTCATTCCCAGTATCTAGTCTTGTTCTCAGGGAGCCA
>NW_020694951.1:0-8443 GCF_002925995.2 Terrapene triunguis
AACTGACTGATCCACCACACACCTCAATTGGAACCAGAAGTACACAATCAGGCAGCAGCACAGACAAAAAAACAAACAAAAAAAAGCAAATACTGTACAGTGCTGTGCTCAATGTAAACTACTAAAAAAAAAGGGAAAATTAAAAAAAAAAGTGACAAGGTAAAGAAACTGTTTCCTGTTTGCTTCATTTAAATTAAGGTAGTTAAAAACAGCATTTTTCTTCTGCAGAGTAAAGTTTCAAAACTGTATTAAGTCAATGTTCAGTTGTAAACTTTAGAAAGAACCACACAACGTTTTGTTCAGAGTTACGAACATTTCGGAGTTACGAACAACCTCCGATCCCGAGGTGTGCGTAACTCTGAGGTTCTCCTGTATTCTCATAGCACTAATCATCGATCAGGATGACCCATTGGGTTCGATGCTGTAGAGACATAGACCAAAAACCACAGTCTCTGTCCCAAAGCGCTCAACATCCAAGTAATAAATGACAGTGTCTCTTTCAATAACATTTAACATGCTTGTTTCTCTCTTCCCTTTGCCGCACCTTTCTTATACCTCCCCTGCTCCCTCCAGGTTACCCTGTTCAGTCCCTGCCTTTCTCCCTGAATCCTTCTCCCTCACCACGTTCCCCTTTCCAGTCCCTACTGTTTTTCCCTTCGCCCTGCCTCATTCTCAGACCCTCATGAGCTGTCATCATGCTACATCGGCCTAGTGTGGGGTTTTAAACGGGCTTGGTGAAATGAGTTTGGCTTATCCAGCTTGATCCTTTGGTGCTCGTCTGCAGGCGGGAAACTTTTAGGGCTAAGTGACACTTCGTTCCCCTGCCGTCGGCTGGGATGCGCCTCGCGTCTCCATCAGAAAGTGTCGCTATTGATTGCGGATGGGGTTACGCAGCCTGTGATTGTTCCGAGCTCCATTGTTCGTGCACCGCTATAGGTCACTGGATTGAGAAGGACCCACATTATTCCTCCTAGAAACACCAGCCTTGCCCATCCCTCCACCACCTGAGGGGAAACAGCTGATGAACAGCGAATTCTTACACATTGAAGGGTGCTGCACTAGGGCAGTGGTTCTCAACCAGGGGTCCGCAGTGGTCTTCCAGGGGGTATAGCAGCTCATCTAGAGATTTGCCTAGTTTTACAACAGGCTGCATAAAAAGCACTAGCGAAGTCAGGACAAACTAAAATTTCAGACAGACATTGACTTGTTTATACTGCTCTATAGACTATACGCTGAAATGTAAGCACTGTATTTATATTCCAATTTCTTTATTTTATAATTACATGGTAAAAATGAGAAAGGCAGCCATTTTTCAGTACTAGGGGCTGTGACACTTTTGTATTGTTGTGTCTGATTTTGTAAGCAAGTCGTTTTTCAGTGAGGTGAAACTTGGGAGTAGGCAAGACAAATCAAACGCCTGAAAGGGGGACAGTCGTGTGGAAAGGTTGAGAAGCCACTGGACTAGGGGACGTTGGCTCCTCCAGCAGCACTGCAGGGGTGTGTGTCATGTTTTGGAATCAGGTGGCGTCCCTTTAAATAGCACGTGAGCCCTCTAGCGGTGCTCACTAGGTTCTGTGTTTCAGATGCCTCTGCTGGAGCAGCAATGCGCACCTGCCACCCAGCAAATGTGAAACCCTAAATGCCCCAGCTTGAGATGGGATTTTTCAAGGCTTCCATAGGGCCTGCTGCTATCCCACACTGCACTGCTGTCTAGCTGGGTTGTCTTGGTTGGCTTTGTGCCCTTTCCTGTTCTGGGGTCACCCTGGCAGGATGATGCCTTCCCCTTTCAATGCCGGCACAGAGCCGGGTGCTGTCCTTCTGTGAATCCAGCTCACGAGGCGTTCATCTCTCTTTGTTATACTCCTGCTTAGTGAGCAGTCGTGTCTCATGCATCAGTGGGGTCTCGTGCCGAGGTCCTGGCCTTCATTGCCCTTTGGGGATGGGCCCGTCTGAATTCTAGCCACTCCAGCGCGCCATAAACAAGGAGCTAGCTGATCAAATGAAAGAAAGGGAGCACAG
The DNA here is from genome assembly GCF_002925995.2 of Terrapene triunguis. Classification (NCBI taxonomy): domain Eukaryota; kingdom Metazoa; phylum Chordata; order Testudines; family Emydidae; genus Terrapene; species Terrapene triunguis. Next base: position 2,020 of record NW_020694951.1, read on the forward strand.
CCGGGATCCAGCCGCTGCCACAATGAGAGAAAGGCGCTCCAGCTAGGTTACAAGAGGGCCAAGGACAATACTGGGATTTCTGGGAGAGCCTGCAGTGCTGATAATGAGCTGGGCCATGTATCTGTGAGAGAGCCCACCCCTGAACTGCTGCCTTTTGTGGACACCACCGCTGCCACCATCACCTTTAAAATGCAAAAAAACACGCCCCTCCCCCCAAGGCAAGCCCGCCTCAACCCCCAATCACAAGGCAACTCTGCAACCTGTCCCTGCCTTTAACAGCCACTTATAGTATCTGGAGAGATAACACATAGCGATAAGATCGATAACCTCATTTTCTTACTTAAACTGCGGAAGTGGGAACGCTGCAGCATCCTTAGCTGGCCACAGAAACATCTAACATTAGATAGCCCAGTGTACTGTGAGAATAATGCACATCTTTAAACCCACGTAAAAGAAACCTGGCAGATTAGATTATTTTTCTGGCAATTGGCAAATCCATAAAAAAAAACCCCAGCCAGGTGGTAACCCTAACCCCAGTCAATGGCCACCAGGGCGTAGTCCAGGAGGAGACAGAGAATGCGAACCCAGATCTTACTGATGCAATCGACCAAGCGGTAGACACAGAGGAACTGTCTGATTCACACCCGGAGGTAGAAGCTGGATCACGGGCACGGACCCAAACCGGGGAGGAGGGCCACTCCCAGTAAGTATTGCCTGGTATATAACAATACACCGCCGTCAGAGGCGGATTAACGTTGTGTGAGGCCCTGGGCCAGAGCAAGTGGGGGCCCCTTCCTACCCCCTCTGCTTGCGGTCCTGCCCTCATTCCACCCCTCCCCCCTGCGGCCCTGCTGCCTTCCATCCAGGGTCCCCCTCCCATTCTGCCCCCCCACTGGGGCCCCACAACCCCGTTTGCTCCTTTCTGCCCCCCCCCCCACTGCAGCCCCAAGACCAGAGAAGCTCTGTCCCCCCTGCCACGGCCCTGGGGCCGCAGCGGGGAGTGAGAGCTCTGCCAGTCCCAGGAGCTGGGGCTTCTGCCAGCACTTCCTCTGGCTACTTCTACAACATTCGCTGGTTGCCGGTTTGGCCTGGTGCTTGTCCACTGAGCAGCTTCCCTGCACCGAGGGTAGGAGACGGTGGTCTCTGATCCTGCCCCAGCCTGAGCCAGCACTGGGTGATGCAGGCTCGGCAGAAATTGTGCCCGCAGTCTTTAATCATCACCGGGTCTTTAAAATAATCCAGGCAGATGAAACATGAAATACCCAACTTGGAGCAGCCACTGGGAGGGTTTCCCTGCCTGGAACTGACTCATAGTCAGCTGATCTCCTCAGAGTTTACTTTTTTAAAGTGACAGCCCCTCCAGTGAGCAAGGGAACCTGATCTGCCTAAGGAGCACTAGTAAATACACAGGCCACGGCTAGTTCACCGGGAGCTACTGCTGTGAGAATCTACTTGAATTGTCCTGGAGAGTCTCCAGGAACTGGAGATTAATCTTTAACTAAAGCAGGGGCGTGCACCGGAATAAAAATTTGGCTGCGTTTGGAGGGGCACTTTCTGTGCCCCCTGCAGTCGGGGGAGCTTCCCCCCCGGCTGGTGGAGCTCACTTTTCCTGGGCAGCCGGAGGAGCTGGATCTCCCGCCCCGGCCTGGGGACAGAGGAGCTCCCACACTCTGAACTCCTCATTTCTGGCCCCCCCCCCGTGGGGCCCCCCCCCCCCCCCGGGACAGCCTTAGGGGTAGGCCACCTGGGCGACTGCCCCGGGCGCCATGGTCAAGGGACGCCGTGCAGCAGCGCAGACGTGCGCTGGGCTGGTGTAGAGTCAGAAGCTGCTCCCGGCTGGCAGGGCAGTGCTGCATGCGGGGGGCACCCAGCACCCAGATTTCGCTCTGCTTCCTCCCGGCGGGGGGACATGGGGGGGGGGGGGGGGGGGGATTCCCCGGGACCGCCCCCCCCCCCCCCCACAATGTTCCTCCATTGGGGCCTGTAAGGGGGGGAGTGAGGAAGAACACCAAGCGCTCCGAGCATCCAGGTCACTCTCCCCACCTGGACTGCTGCTCTCCTATCCTCCCCTTACCCAGCCCAGCTGGGGAAAGTGACCAGGATGCTGGGAGCCCTGACACTGCTCCTCGCTCCCCCCATCACAGCCCCCTGGAGGGGAGCGAGCAGCAATGCCAGCTGCTCCGTGCATCCAGGTCAGTTTCCCCATGTGGGTGCAGGAGGGGGATGCGGGGTTAGGGGTGAAGGAGGGTGCAGGGATTAGGGGCGCAGGAGGGGAGTGTAGGGGTTCAGGACAAAGGGGGCACAGTAGAGGAATTGGGGGCAGGGGTTAGGAGCGCACGAGGAGGGTGCTGGAGTTATGGGCAAAGTGGGCACAGTGCAGGGGTTAGGAGTGAAGGGGATGGGGAACCTGGGGAGCCCACAGGAGCCGGGGCAATAGGGGGGGGTGCCACACCCGTAGGGGCCAGGGGTACCAAAATACAAATTTCTCAGGGCGCAATTTTCCCTAAGACTGGCCCTGAGGAGCTTGCTCTCCCTGCCCCAGCGGACTTCTGTGCCCCCACTGATTGGGGAGGCCTGTGACCCTGCTTCCCCTCACCCTGCACATGCCTCTCAATTAAAGATTATGTCATGTGATGAATACGTCCAACCAAAATTGGCAACCCTAGAATCTATCCCTTACCGTGGGGGAAAACCTTGGGGGAATGGTGGTGCTGCCTTACAAAGCATGGCTCGGTTAAAGTCCCCTGAATGCAGGGCAATTCCAGGGCCCCTAGCCACACCTTGGCCTGGTTCCCTCTGCAGCCCTGCCCCAGAGTGGCAGGGAACCCCCCCTTTTCTTCTTGGGCAAGCCACGTCCCCTCCCTGTGCCTCAGTTTCCCCACCTGTACAATGGGTGTAATGCTATTGCCCTGCTTTGTAAAGAACTTCGGGCTCTACTGATGCAAAGCGCTAGGTAGGAGCTAGATTTGTTATTATCTGTGAGGAGCAGCAGCAGTGAGCTCTCTCCCCTGGGGAGCAGCAAGAAGCGCCTCTCCCCTACAGAAAAGCAGTACGGGGGCACTGATCCACACTCACACACATACATTCATATGCAGCTGAGATGTCTTTGCTTGGTGGCGGGGGGAGGCTGTGCTATTCCCTTCTTACCACAGACAGAATCCCCTGCTGGGGTGGGGTTGGTAGCTGGCCCCTCTCCCCGAGGACTGGGGCTGGGAGTTAACACCCCCATTGAGTTGCACAAGGTGGTTCCCTCCGCTCAGAACTATTCTCTCAGGTTCTCTGAAAACTTGGGCAGACGTTGCTCCATTGGTTAAACTCAGGGCATCTTTCCCCCCCACCCCCAGAGCTATTGTCTCAGGCTCTCTACAGACTCAGACAGACGTCACTGCCGAAGTGACCACATTTTTGAGGTGTGCTCCCCAACCATGAGGACTAGGTTTTTTGCGGCCTCTAGTAGCTTATTCATTAATCACACCCTGCCCAGATACCACTAACTCCCCCCCCCCCCCTTCCCCACCAGCCTCCCACCTTCATCATCCACTCTGTCTGCACAGAAGAGGAAGGTGAGGAAGAATTTTAAGTGAAAGAAATTTACAGAAGGACAAAATCAGACAACCTAAATTCTCACCCCTTGCCCCTTCCCAGTCCACTTCATTTCCAGAATTTTGTATATGGCATCTGGGGAATCCAAAGCAGATGGCTTTGGGTTTGTATCTGTTTGTCTGTAGTGGGGCCTGCACAACTCCGTGTAAATGAGGTGTGTAAGCTATCTAATAGTGGATTCTTTGGTAGGTCTTTTAGGTACAGCTACACAGATTAAAAGACCTCTGGCACGGCTCCCGGTCAGCTGAATCAAGATCATGGGGCTCAGGCTGCGGGGCTAAAAATTGCTGTGTAGACATTTGGGTTTGGGCTGGTGCCCGAGCCAAACATCTACTCAGCAATTTTTCATCCCCGGAGCATGAGCCCGGTGATCTGGACTCAGCTGACTTGGAGCACCCGTGGTTTTTTTTATCCCTGTGTAAACATACCCTTATAGGGCTGGTTGGGGGAAAAAATAGTAAGCATTTTTTGGAAAAAAACCAACAACCAACCAATCAAAAGCTTTAGAATGAAAGGCTGGTCTAAGCACAGTTTTTTATACTCATTTTGCTATTTAAATCAGTATAAAAACTGTGTGTTGGACAAGCTTGAATTTTTGGTTCCATTTGAAATTTCTTTCAGGGCTTGGACAAAACTCGTTCCAGTTTGTTTTGTTTCGTGCTGAAAATGTTCACTTCGGTTTGTGTGTGAATGGTCATTTCGTTCATGAAGCTCTCTCTCCGCCCCCCGCCCCCCCACAGCTCCTGATAAAGGGCTCTGCACAGCCAACTCTGAGCTATCCTAGCAAGAGATCATCATAAGAGACAGACCTGCGTTAGCTCAAGACACCAGGAGGGAGAAGTTTGCTGCTTCCTCTCTGGAAAGGGAGAACTTGCTCCAGCTGGGGTGAGTTTAACCTATTTTCTGCCTCCAAGACAGCACCAGCTCAGGGGACAGAGAGGAGAGCCTGTACTGCAGACACCACCAAAGAGATACAGTACACTTCCCGCTGCCGGGACTGTCTGACCGCAGCGATCGCTCCTGCGCTACCACCCTTGGGTCCCCCAAATAAACCAGTTGTGCTACAGCTCCATTGCATCATGCTCTATCCCAGGGGTTCTCAAACTAGGGGTTGTGATCCCTCAGGGGGTCGCAAGGTGGTTACCCAGGGGTTGTGAGCTGTCAACTCCCCCTGAGCCCCCATTAAATTAAATTAACCCCCCATTTTTAATTGATACACGGGGGAGGGGGAGTCACACTTAGAGGCTTGCTGTGTAAACCAATACAAAAAGTTTGAAAATCACTGCTAGTCGATCCCTTCCTCAGTCCCGTTGTCTTGGCTGTGATACCAGCTGTGCTTTGCCCCCAGACAGATTTACATCGCTTTGGTCCTTTATCTTGCATTCCCCCGGCAGAGACAAGGCAGGCGAGGTAATATCTTTGATTGGACCCACTTCTGTTCCACGAGCGAGACAAACTTGGGCGCTGTCACCAGGAAGCTGCGGTTCCGAACCATGACTCAACTCCACGTAAAGCCTGTTTACAGGAAGGGAAACTCCCCTTTCTCGTTCAAGGGTCAGCACATTTCAGGGAACAGGGAAGTGAAATTAAACTGCTCTCCTGCCCGGGATGAGCCATGGCTGCTGCTGCAAAGGCAAGGCAAAGCCTCCAGGATGAAGCTTCTTGTTCCATCTGCCTGGAGTATTTTAATGATCCGGTGACTTTAGACTGTGGGCACAATTTCTGCCGAGCCTGCATCACCCAGTGCTGGGAGGGATCTGATAAAGACGTCTCCTGCCCTCAATGCAGAGCGACCTTTCCCCAGAGGAACCTCCGGCCTAACTGGCAGCTGGCCAACGTGGTAGAAATCGCCAAGCAGCTAAATTTGCAATCGACAAAAGATGCCGGAGCCGGGAGAGCATGCGAGAAACACCAGGAGACTCTGAAACTCTTCTGTCAAGAGGATCAGTCCCCCATCTGCGTGGTGTGCGACAGGTCCAAGGAGCACAGGGCTCACACGGTGGTTCCTGCAGAGGAGGCCGCCCAGGAGTACAAGGTAGGAAGGAATCCTCGTCCAGCACAACTGTCTGATATTGCTACACCTCGATGTGTGAGCTGTTCTGTGCGGCAGGCACAGATCGGGGGAGAGGGAGCAGTGCCAACTTTAAACAGCTTTGTGCCCTCGGGATTCTGGGCTGGACAGAGAACCCTGGTGGTGTATTTTAGAGCAGTGGTTCTCCACTGGGGGTACGTGTCCCCTGGGGGTACGCAGCGTTCATCAACTCCTCTAGAGATCAGCCTAGTTTTACAACAGGCTACATCAAAAGCACTAGCGAAGTCCGTACAAACTAAAACTTCAGACAGACACTGACATATTTATACTGCTCTATAGACTATACACTGACATGGAAGCACAATATAGATATGCCAATCGATTTAGTTTATAATTCAATGGTAAAAATGCGACAGTCAGCAATTGTTCAGTCCTAGTGGCTGTGACACTTTTGTATTTTTATGTCTGAGTTTGTAAGCAAGTCGTTTGTAAATGAGGGGAAACTTGGGGGTAGGCCAGACAAACCAGCCTCCTGAAAGGGGGACAGTGGTCTGGAAAGGTTGGAAGCTGCTGGGTTAGAGGAGCCCTCTGGATTCCACATCAGTGCTTTAATGACAAGGGCATCCCTCACCTCCTTGTAATGGCGTCCCAACATCTGCAGGGCTGGCAATCTCCTTCCACGTGCCGGAGCCCCGTGTTGGCCTGAGTTTGAAAGTTACAGGGGAGTAACCACAACTTTTTCCTATTCCCCCTCGGGGCCCCTCTATGTTCCGGCAGCCCTGCCTGGGC
>NW_020694952.1:0-3047 GCF_002925995.2 Terrapene triunguis
GGGGGGGAGGGGGAACCTGTATGGAAACATGGTCCTGCCAGGAGCGGTGTTTGTTTTCCGAAGGTAAACATGAGAACAGTTGAAGAAATAAAAGGTCAGCTCCTTTTGACTTCCTTTACAGAACCTTCTGTTCGAGGTTTAGAATCTAGGCTTGGGATCGCGACATTGATTTTAGAGCCGAAAACAGCTGTACAGTCAGATGAAGAATAGACATACCCAGGGTGCAGTACAGTAGCTAACGCCACTATGAACTCCAAAACCACGCTCTTGATTTAATAAGAATGCAGTGACTAATGCTAACTCATGTTACTGATTAATAAATCTGACCAACCAGCTTTTACAGAACCTAGCACCAGTAAATATAGAGATCCAGTCTGCATTGGTAGGGCCATAGGGTTCCACCCAAGGGGTGCTCTCGAGAGGGATTTAAAGGGTTCTAAGACCAGGGCCGGCTCCAGGCACCAGCCGAGTAAGCTCATGGTTGGGGTGGCAGATTCTAAGGGGCGGCATTCCCTCGAATCCTTTTTTTTTTAATTATTATTATTTTTTTGCTTCGCCGCTTCGGCCGCCCCGCAGGTTTTTTTTCTTTTTGGTTCGCCGCTCTGGCTGCCCTGTAGGGGGCGGCGACGCGGAGGAGGGGAGCGCCCTGCTGGGAGCGGGCTGCGCGCTCCATCTGCCCAGCTGGTGCCAGGTCTGTAGCAAGCCCGGCAGGGCAGCCCGCGTCCTTCCCTCCCCGCCGACCGGAGCGGCGCGGAGCCCTCCCGGCAGGTGGCACGGCAGGAGGGACCAAGTGGCAAGCGCCCCGCTGCAGGAAGCCCTGGCTGCCCCCCTTCTCTTTTCCCCTCGCTGCCCGGGGCACATCTGCAGCTCCGGGAGTCCCCCTGCACGGTATTTTTTGCTCTGCTGCTCTGGCTGCCCCGCAGGGTTTTTTTTTTTTTTTTTTTTGCTTGGGGCTGCAAAAAAGCCAGAGCCAGCCCTGTCTAAGATGCCCTGTAGCTGTGACAATTGGGCTTGCTTTTGGCTAAATGCCCTTTGCGTTCTGGGCCTCAAGTCATGTGCTCCAAGGGGCATCAGGGGGAAGACACTCAATCAGTATTTTCAAAAGCACACAAGGGCTGCTTCAGGTGTTCAGACTTAGTTGGGTCAGTGGCTGAGAAGTCAGGAGACACAGGGTGAGGCACTCAAACAGCAGCCCTCTGGAGAGTGCACGCTGCAGCCACTCTCCCAAGAGAATGTAAACCCCTCACTACCACAAAGAGGCTGACAGAGACAGGGGTGCACCTACGCGGCTCCAGGAGAGGAGGAGCAGTGTTGTGGGCACACATTAGAAAATCAACGGAGGGAGATTGCAGTGCTGCATTCAACCAGGCTGGGGCGGTAGAGAAGGATGCAGCTCAAAGGGAAGCTCCTTGCACCCTCGTGGCCAGCATGCCTGAGCAAGGACCAGCCCATCCCAGCCTGAAAGGAACCCAGCTTATGGCCCACTGTCAAAACTGGTACTCAACACAGAAATCTGACATTGGGCTCAGCCAAATAGGCCCATAGGTGGGGGAGGAACAAGCAGTTCTGAAAAGGCGACCCAGGGCATGTAACATCATAGGTGTTGGAACTAGAGGTGTGGGGGGTGCTGCAGCACCCCCTGACTTGAAGTGGTTTCTATTATATACAGGGTTTACAGTCTGGTTCAATGGCTCTCAGCACCCCCACTATAAAAATTGTTCCAGCACCCCGTGTAACATATGTTTTCCCACTTGTTACTAGCCAAGGCACTAAGAAATAGCTGATGTGCACGTATTTCGTGACTTAGCCAACAAACACAAATGGTTGGGTGAGGGAAGACTTGACAACAAAATACAGAATGTGCAAAAGTGTAAGTCTGAAATAATCAGTGTGTTGATATGTGGGATTCATTGTGCTGCACTTAATTACACAGCAAATTGCTTTATGCTGAAAAGTGTAGAGTTTAATAGATCTTTCTCCAGCAACAAAACGCTGCCACCCATCTGTAAAATGGAATATTCTTTCCCTTGGAATACCAAACTGCCCTTGCTTTTTTCCCTTCTTCTATTGTCTTTCACATTTTCCTCCCAGCTTCATTAGCTCTTTAGTATAATTCTAAGTCAGTACTCAAAGATCATTCTGTTTGGATGGACTCTGTACTCCTGAGCATTCAGGCCAAGAACAGGCTGAGAGATAGTTGGCGGTGCCATTCCCCTAGTGCCTTTAAGGGAGCCTAAAGCTACTTATCAACTTGTGGTGATTTTGATAAATGTGGTAGTATCCACTGCATGAATGAGACATTAACAAAATACATTTGCAGAGGTAACCAAGAAAAAAAAGGTTTTTGGACCAAGGAACTAGCAATGAGAGATCAGATTTTGGGTCCCTCAATATCTGAGTGCCCTTCTTGAGACAACTTAAAAGGGCCTGATTTCCGGAAAGTTCTGAGACCCACCCTCAGAAATCTAGCCCCGGAAGGGAGTCGCAGATTGGGCACCCAAAAACACCGGTCACTTTTGAAAATCCTGGTTATAGTGCTAACAGTATGGCTTCCACTGGCTGACTTTTCAGAACACCCAATAAAGATAGGAGTATGTACTTTTATATAAGAGAACGACCTCAAAATATGTCTACTTTTTACAAAATATGCCCCTCCACAGAGTGACTTTAAGTTCATTAAAATATTTGGTGTGAACATGCCGAATTTGAGTTCTTGAGCTCTACTTTTGGGATTTTTAAATATTTTCTTTCAACTTGCCATACATAAAACAAACGTTAAAACAGCATTTTGTGCCACATTTCCAAAGGGGCTTCAGCTCAGCTAAAATTCCGTTTTGCATGGCCCAAAATTCAGAATTGCAAATGAAAATGACATCTGTGAGGGCAAATTGGATAGTCTGCTCATGCAACGCTGAGCTCTGAAGCATGCAAAAATGTGATCTCCCAAAATGGATTTGGGTCACACAAATTAAGAGATTGCTTATGAAAAAATAGTCTAAAGGTATAGAGTGAAATGGCAAAAGAAGAGACAATGGGTCTGATTCAAA
>NW_020694953.1:0-10445 GCF_002925995.2 Terrapene triunguis
GCCAAGCCTTCTAGTCATGCATTGTCAGCACTGTCCCCCTCGCACACAGCTTGGGCTGGAACTGAGCACAGAGTGAGCCGGGCCCCATCCCTGCCCTGGGCCAGCCATTGCTGAGACACCCTCCAGGATGGGACCATCTGGTAACCCCTCTCCTGGGACATGGGGTCGGTACTGTGTAGGAGGAGAGAGTGCCTCTGAATCACCGACACTGCGTTGGGGCCAGTACTGACTCCTAGGGGAGACTCGTCTACACACTCCCTGCTTGGGTATCTCCCATTCAGTGACCCAGCTCTAGCTATGCTCAGAAACCAGGGTCCCAGCACAGACCGCTGGGGCTGCCTGTTAGGATGTTGGATCCAAGAGGCACAGCCTTAAGGCTGACATTCACCTTTCTCCCCCAGCAAGCATGTCCTGACAGAAGACATTGTGCACCGGGAGGTGACAGCGGACCAGAAGTTGCTCTCCAGGCGGCTCCTGACCAAGACCAACAGGATGCCACGGTGGGCAGAGCGCTTCTTTCCTGCTAATGTCGCCCACTCTGTGTACATCCTGGAAGATTCCATCGTGGACCCGAAGAACCGAACCATGACCACATACACCTGGAACATTAATCATGCTCGTCTTATGGTGAGTGGCAAGGGCAGCAAGCAGAGAATTGGACCAGAAACGCTGCTGCCTGAGGTAACCCAGCTCCGTTGCCCCAGGACCAGGGTGCGTGGGCAGTGGGAGCACTGGGCTGATGCTGCTGTCGCCTCCTGCAGGTGGTGGAGGAGCGCTGCGTTTACTGTGTGAACCCAGAGAACAGCAACTGGACTGAAGTCAGACGGGATGCGTGGGTCTCCTCCAGTCTGTTTGGCGTCTCCCGAGCCATCCAGGTGAGTGGCTGCCGCGTTCAGCGCAGCCCCGGAAGCCTGATACGCCCTGATGCTGCAGGCACCAGCCCTGTGGCCGATAGAGGCTCATTCCAGTGGGTGCTTAGCTTGCAGCCCAAAGGGACCCCCATGGTACAGGGGCACTGACAGACCATTGGGTTCAGAAGGCAGCTGCCTGGACTCCGTGGTTGAGGCTTGCAACTCCGGTCTCTCTTGTTACAGGAGTTCGGCCTGGCCAGGTTCAAGAGCAACGTGACCAAGAGCACCAAGGGGTTTGAATACGTGCTAGCTAAAATGCAAGGTGAGTGCCTTGGCCTCTGGGGGCAGGCGGGGCCTGCACTGGCAGCAGATGGGACTGGGGATGGCAACATGATTTTCCAGCCAAGGGTGGTTGTTGATGTCACAGCCCTGCATCCACCTCTGGATTGCAGCTGCCCTCACCTTTAACATGGGCACCCAACTCCCTTTGGCCTCACTGGAAGCCCCAGTGGAACCGGCAGTCAGCAGCACGCCCTGATGTGTTAGGCTGAGTGGCCCGGAGGAATCACAAACTTGGCCCTGCTCTCTGCATTCCTCTAGTGCAGTGGTCCCTCCCTCCCTCCCCCCGCCGGACGTGGACAGGTACGAGGGCCGGGGCTGGGGGCGGGGCCAGGAGCAGAGCTAGGGGGTGCTCCCTCCCTGCCCCCGTGGGAGCTGGCCTGGGCCCCCAGCCACACACCCCTGAACGTTTCTCTGGCCCCCCTTGGGCGGCGCGTCCCACAGTTTGGGGACCTCTGCTCTCGTGGGTTTAACAGCTGGCCCGCAGCAAGGTGTGGGGAGGGTGGCTATTGAAGCCAATAAAGGAAGTGGTGCGTGCACACACCCTGCTGTGCAGGGACACTGGCTCCAGCCCCAGGGAGGCTGCGACTGCTTGTATCAGCAAGAGGAACCTTTCCATCTGGGCAGTGCTGCAGCCCTCCGAGATCCTGGGGAGTGCAGGGGAGGAGACCTGCTGGGCTACACAGCTGGGTTACACTTCCTCATTGTAGGAGAAGCTCCCTCCAAGACCTTGGTGGAGACGGCGAAGGAGGCCACTGAGAAGGCCAAGGAGACAGCCTTAGCAGCCACAGAGAAAGCCAAGGACCTGGCCAGCAAGGCGGCCACCAAGAAGAAGCAGCAATATGTGTGAGAAGCCAGCCACCTTTGCTGCTGGCAGGAGTCCAGAGTAGCACTGGACAGCTCCGTCCTGTCCCTCACAGCGGGCAGGAGCCTCTCTAGAGTTTATATTTTTTAATGGAAACTGTACAAGTCTGACAATCAGCTGCAGCTAGATCCTTTCTAAGGTGTAACTATCATTAAAGAATCTACTTCCACCAGGGGCTGGGCTGGACAGTGACGGGCTGGCGGGGCGCAGCACAGGTTCCAGTAGTGGCCTTGAAATGGGTGTGCCCGGCCCCTAGGCCCCCTGACCCGGCCAGAGAGGGACCACGTGTCAGCAGAGCGCTGAGGGACGCCTGACTGGAGCTCTGGCCAGCGAGCTCATGCTGGGACCCACAACAGCTTCCTGGGACGGCTGCTTTGCTGAGGTGCAGGCTCTCTAGGGCTGCAGAGACTCCAAAGGCAGATGCTCCCTTGATGCACCTGTGATGGGCAGGCCCCTACCAGGGCTGTCTGCAAAGCAGGGGCAGCCCCATTCCCCACTGGAAGGCAAGCAGCGCACTTGCTTCCCTATTTACAATGAAGGCTTCTCTCTGTCCAGAGGGAGAGCTGGGTTGTCTCCTCCCACCCGAAGTGCAGTATTTATTGCCCCAGCAGCAGAGCAAGGTGCCCGGGCACAAGTCTGCATGCCCCCTGCAGCAACAGGCTGCTCCCAATCACAGAGGGTGACTGTCCCCTCTCCCACAGGCCCTAGCCTGGCAGCTCCAGCCACTTTAGCTATTGGAAGCCAGGCCCCGTGTCAGCTAGTGAGGTTTAGGCTCCCTCGAAGCTGGCCAGGCTCCCCCCCAGGGGGCCCTCAGCCTGGGGTTCGTCTGGAAAGATTCATGCCAGGCTCTGCACACCCCTTGCCTATGGCCCAAGGGGGTGGGAGGGTAGGGGGCTTTCCTGCAGCAGACTCTGCAGCTGTAGTGAGGGGGGCATACCCTGCTACGGCAGGCACTGCAGAAGAAACAATCCTGGGACGAGAGCCCTTGGGATTTGGTGTGGTGAGCTCCTGCAGGACCTGCCCAGAGAGGCCCGTGGGGGGAGCACTCGCTCAGGGCACCACCTGGAATAACCAAGATGTGCTGGAGCAGCTGTGTTCCCTGCCGGTGCTGAAACTGAGCAGTACTTCCCCATCACTGCCTCCTAACGCCAGTCCTTCCACATCTGTCTCGGCCTCGGGGTGGGCGGGGGGAGGCAGCCCCAACTGGAGCTGACAGCGATGCCTGGGCCCAGCCAGCCAAGCCACGAGAGGTGGGCTTTGCCCATTCACAGCCCCCTGCCTGGCCCAGCCCCCCTACAGCCTCAGAGGCATGGAAGTGGCTGTGGGATTGTGGGGGGAGGAGCAGGCCATGGGCCTGTGCCCCAGCTCGGGCTGTGGGGCAGAGGATTTGCCAGCAGCCAGAGCTGAGTGTGTTACCGGCACCAGCTGCAGCCAGGGGAGGGGCTGGCCCAGCCCTGGGGTTCTGTGGCATTGGCCTTGGTCAGTGCTTGGGAGAGCCTGGGGTCCCTGACTCCCTGGCTGGTGGGAGCGGAGAGCAACTGCTCACACCTCAGCCTGTCCAACCTCCGTGCCCTCTGTACCGGGTCCTCCAGCTTCAAGGCACCAGGCTGGGTTGCTGGGAACACCCTCACATTTGGCCTTTGTGCTAGGCCATGTCTAGGAGCCTTCTGACTCACAGCCCCCCTGGGCTTCACAGCTCATCAGCGCTGCTGCTCAGCACCACGCCACCGGGCCGGGAGAAGCCCAGCTCCCTGCGGCTCACCCCGAGGTGCGGCTGAGGGGGGTGTAATTGGAACCCTCTGCTCACTGCTGCTGTGATGGGTCCGAGCGGAGTCCGCTGCCAGCCCAAGCAGCTGTCTCAGCTGAGCTCGGGACAATGAGCAGAGCCCTCTGGTGAGCCACGGGTGGGTCTCCTGCCCTCCACCTCTGTCCCCAGCTGTTCCTGCCACAAGCCCCCACATCCCTCTTCAGCCATCCCAGCTGTGGGAGCCAAGCCAGGCTTGTGGGTGAGCCGGGCATCTAACTCCTGTGAGCTGGCTCCCTGGAGCTGGCCCCGGCTCTCTCCAACAGCCAAAGGGAGGTGCCCCCAGGCCCTGCGCCCTGGGAATGGTGCCTGGGTTTCTCCAGCAGCCCACTGAGGCAGGCAATTTCCAGCCCACCTCCGCGCTCTCCTCCCCAGTGCGGGAGTGGAGGTGATTTGGGCTAGCCCCCAGCCGGGCAGGGCAGGGTGGCACAGGGCAGCCACGTGCCCTTCCCCACTTACACCTGCCCCGGGCCTGGCCACCACCCGGCTTGTGGGAGGACCTAGAGCCTGAGCGAGCCCAGCCCAGCCGGCTCCCCCGGCACCCCGTGCCAGCCACCGCGCAAACCCCACAGGCTGGGCTCAGTGCAGCCTTGCCAATAACTGGACCCCTGAGGCCCCGCCCCCATCCCTCCCTCCTCTCCCTTGCTGGATCCCCCAAGGAGCCCACCTGGCACCTGCAGGTAGGAGACACCCAGGCTGAGCAGGGGCTGGCGCAGGTTAATGACCAGAAACTGGACCCCGGGTAACCCTAAGTGACACCTGGACACCTGTCAACTCCCCCTGCCCATCCCCTTTCCTCTCCCCACTGTCCCCTGGCCTGCCCCTCCCAGGCACTCACTGCTGTACAGCAGCAGGACAGCGCAGGTAGACGGGCATGCCTGCGGGCACCAGGAGACAGCACCCCAGAGCTGCCTGCCTCAGCTGAGGGGGGCTGAGGCAGCCAGCGCAGCATGGGAAGGACAGAGCCTCCCACACACAGGCTGAGCAGAGCAAGCCCAGCTCAGTGTTTGCAGAAATCAGGGGTGGGGGGGCAAAACGCCCCCCCAGACCAGGCCCACAGCTGGCAAGGGTTACTGCCCCGGTGCCTCCCCCCCCCCTGTGGTAACAACTTTCTGGTCGAAATCCAGACAATTGGTGACCACCTGCATTTAGAGCCAGGGCCGAGCGGGACCATACAGCTCAAGGGTCCTGCGTTCCTCGGACAACCCCACACCCGGCCCCCATTGTAAAGTCATCCCGCAGGGCCAAGTCCCACTTCCACAAGCATGCGGCACAAGGGATGTTTTCTGGGCTTGCCTGTGCCTGGCTTCCTCCCAGAGCCAGCCAGCCAGGGCCCCCCCTGGGAACTGAGGGGTGCTGTATTCAGCCACCACCACCCCCCTTTCTCTGGGTGGCAAACTTGGATCCTGAAAACAGGTGTGTAATAATGCCCCGTGCCCTTCCCCCACAGTCACCTGGCTCCACAGTTCAGGGCTTAATCCTGAACATCCAGCTGCAGCTAATGTTCCTAGTTTCCTGCATTACGTGAAAACCTCACCAACGGCTTTGTTTTGCTTGTGCACAACCTGTGCCAGTCATGGGTGCAGGTACCCAGCTCCTGCCACCTGCCAGGCGGGACAGGGACAAGAGCCACTGAAACAAAACATAACGTTTGCCTTTGTGGCTTAAGTAGGCGCGTTAGAGCCAGAAGCTTTGTACTACGTTCCAGCCCAGCTGGGTGCTTGGACGCACTTTTTAATAAACGCTTGGGTGCCCCTCGTGGTCAGCGAGATGGGGCTGAGCCCCGGGGCGGGGGAGGCCGCAGAGTGCAGGCAGGGCCGAAGGGGGACGTTGGGTTGAGGTTCGTTTACTAGACTCTAAGCTGGCAGGCGTGGGACTGACTGGGAGCTGGCTCGAGAGCCTGCTACACCACGCCAGCCACGGGTGGGTGCCCGGCCCTGGCTGCGGCCACTCTTCCAGGGGCACGAGCCTTCATCCAGTCTTGCTGGCAGAGCTTTCTACAGCCCCTACCCAGGGGCAGGCTACAGCCTGGGCCCAGAACAGCGGCAGTGTCCCAAGCCCAGCCCGCAGCTCCGAGCCAGGCTCCTGCTCTGCAGCAGAACCATGCAAGGCCAGAGGCGCCTATCCCACCCCAGGGCTTGGGAGGGGCAAGTGTGAACGCTTTGAGAGCCTGGTTGGAAAGAGGAAGAGAAACGCTCCCCACACACACTGGCAGGGGACAAGGTACAGCTCAGGAACCACCTGCAGCCACCCCCTTGGGCCAGCCAGGGGCCTGTGCACACTGGGGCCTCCAGGGGCAGCCCCTCCCTCTGCACTCCACGGGGCAGTTGCCTGCCGTCTATCCTGCTCCGTGCCTGTTAGCTGCTGCCCTCGGCTGGGCAGACCCTGCAGCACCCAGAGCCCCTCTTGCCCCCGAGGAAGGCTGGGCAGCACTCGAGACACAACACGGAGGTTTCCCAGGCCCTGCTGTAAGCAGCGGGTGCGAGGACGGGCCAGCTCCTGGCACCAGGCCCAGGGGCTGCAGAGCTGTTCAGCGAGTAGGACAATGCTCCCCTCCCACAGCACGGGGCGGGGGGGATGGAGAGAAGAGAGGAGGAGGCCTCCCCCTGTTCCTAAGCCCCCGCCCTGCCTTGCTGCTGCAGGGGAGGCTGGCCACTGTCACCAGAGCCAGCGCTTCGCACCCTGCGGGGCAGGCCCAGAGCCATGTCCCCAGAGCATCAGCTCTGCCGGGCCCAGAGCTTCCTTGGGACACTAACCAAGCTGCTGAACCCATCCAGCTTTGGGTGAGTGGCACGAGAGGCAGGGGCTGCTGGGCGAAGCTAGTGGCCAGCCCCAGGCTGCGTTCTCTGCAGTCACTTCAGGAAGCAGACCCTGCCTGTCCCAACGCCTCTAACTAGGAACAGGGAGGAGCAGTTCAGGCCAGGCCAGCCGGGTCCCGTGGAGCCGGTTCTGTTGCCAGTGGGGTCAGCTCAGAGCAAGCAGCAGGAGCGGCTGGAGTGCAGCACACACCGGCCCAGGCACCATCCCTGTGGGCTCCTTTCCTACCGAGAGGCAGCGGGAGTGCGGCTGCCTGGCTCAGATCCAGCGAGGGTGCACACGGGGATCTGCTGTCTCCACAGCCCACCCTCCAGCTCGGACAGCGATTTCTTGACGTAAAGCTCCAAACTCCATTGCAAGAAGTAGCGAGGGCCGTTCCGGGAGCGCCCCACAAGGTCTGTGCAGTGTCCCAGTGCTCTCTGCAGGCTGCCGGGATCCCGGAGCAAGCTTTGGTCGCTTTCTGAGGCAGAGGGGGTGTGATGGTCCACGCAGGCAGCCGAGAGCAGCTCAGGGGCGGCTGGGGGGCTGGGGGCTGGCAGGGAGGTGCGTGGTGTAGCAGTGAGCGCAGACACGCACTGGCTTCAGGAGGCCGTAGTGAGGGAGCGGCGCCGTGTGCTGGGAGCAGCGAGAGCAGAAGATCTGTCAGGGAAAGAAACCGAGTCATGAGTGAGGGGCACCGGCTGGGAATCCAGCTCTGTCCCACTGCAGGGACACCCAGTGTGCCCAAGGGCAGCAGCTGTGAGCACTTGCCTGTTCCTGCATCAGCGAATCCACGGAGCCAGTCCCAACGTGGGCCCCACCACCCGCTCAAAGGCTGGGGAGGAGCCTCTCTGAGCTGCCCAGGGGCTTCATTTACCCCTCCTCACTGCACCACAGGCCTCACCCGGGCAGGAGCCCCCAGCGCAGGCCTGCAGGGCGGAGAGCTTCCTGCCCACAGCCCGGCTGCCTACCTTCCCACAGTTGCGGCAGTGGTGCCGTCGGCGGATCACCGTGAAGGGTGCCCGACATGCTGTGCACTGGCTGCATGTGCCGTCCGGCACCCACTCGGGCAGCCTGGAGGTGCCTGCGGAGGGACAGGAGAAGGGCGGCTGGTGAGATGAGCCGGGCCCCAGGAGATGCATGAAGAAATCAAATCCCGCTGCATGCCAGCAACAAGTGCCACCCGCAGAGCAGGGGGCGGGCAGAGCGGCTCACACGGCGAGGGCCAGCCAGGTACTGACGGCCCCCATCACGGGAACCCCCAAGCGCCTCCCAGGCTGGCTTGCTCCTCACGGCAGCGCTGTGGCTCCATGTCGCTGACGGGACTGGGCCACTTGCCACCCTCACAGGGAACTGAGGCCAGGGCTCCAGAGTCCCAGGCTAGCACCCTAACCCTGGGCCAGCCGGAGGGAGAGGCAGCTCCCGGGAGAGCCCAGAGGACGGAGCCTCACGGCACCAATCCTCAGGTGAGGGGCCAGGCCTGCGCAGAGCTGGGAGGGGAGCACGCTGGAGAGCCAGGTCCTGCTCCAACGGTTCGATACCTTGCACAGTGAGGGCATCCCAGGGGGCCGGCCCCGGGCCAGAACAGGGGCTCTCGGCTTGGCCAATTAGGAGGGCAGGGCAGCACCTGGGGGCGATAAAAGCTCAAGGAGAAGCAGCCCAAGGCAGGTCCCTGGGGGCAGGAGAAGGGGTTTGCAGGGGAGGGGTGGCCCTGCCGGCCTGTCTGAGGCGAGGCTAACAGAACCTGGGGTCTGGCTGGGGAGAGCAGGGCTGGGGTGGCTGTGCTGGCAGCGGTGCAGGCGGGGAGCCTGGGGGGTGCTACATTGAGGGGGCATTAAGGGCCCTGTCCCCTGAAAGGAACGGGGCTTGGGCCGGTTCGGCAGGGTGCAAGTGAGGTCAGAGTCTGTGCTGGGGGCGCGCTCGGGTAACTAGCCACTGGCACAGCTAGTATCTAGGGCCGCGGCGAATCTCCCCTCCCTGGACTATGTAAACCCAGCCCACTGCTCTCCTACGCGCCGCTCCAGGCAGCCAGGAATTGCTGCGGGGCCTCTGGCCTGTGTGCACAGGAGGGCCGACTCGGTGATCACAGTGGGCCCCGGTGCCCTTATGCAGCAATCCAAGAGCTGCTCATGGAAACTGGACCTGTCTGGAGCAGGAGGCCAGGGTGGGATCAGGCCTTGGGGGGGTGCCGGGAGCAGGACCCTGCTAGCTGACAGCAGGGACCGAGCAAGAGTTTGTTTCGCCAACAATTCGGGGCCAGCAGGGACCCCAGTCACACCCTACCCCTCTTACCGTCTCCTCGCCTGGTCCCGTTCCCCTCCCCGCGGCTGGAGCACAGAGCACAGTCTGCCAAGGGCGAAGCTTCTCCCGCCTCTTCCTCCTCTGCGGCGCAAGGGGAAGCGTTAGCACCATGCCCGCAGGAGTGGCTCACAGCACACCTGGCTGCAGGGAAGGGCTCAGCTCCCTGCTTCGCAACCCCGCAGTGTGCCAGCAGGCGCACGCCCCACGGGCAGAGGGGGCTGGGGCCCCACGGCACAAGGCTGCTCTTAGTCCCACATTGTGTATCTGGTGCCGCACATCGGCTCCCAGACAGTCCAGCAGCTTTAGATGCCAGCCACATGCTCCGTGGCAATTGCTGTGCCCCACAGTCTCCAGTAACACAGCCTGGGGTGTCATCACAGACTCAGAGACTTTAAGGTCAGAAGGGACCATTATGATCATCTAGTTTGACCTCCTGCACAACGCAGGCCACAGAATCTCACCCACCCACTCCTGTAACAAACCCCTAACCTATGTCTGAGCTACTGAAGCCCTCAAATCGTGGTTTAAAGACCTCAAGGTGCAGAGAATCCTCCAGCAAGTGACCCGTGCCCCACGCTGCAGAGGAAGGCGAAAACCCCCCAGGGCCTCTGCCAAGCTGCCCTGGAGGGAAATTCTTTCCCAACCCCAAATGCTGCGATCAGCTAAACGCTGAGCATGTGGGCAGGACTCCCCAGCCAGCACCCAGGAAAGAATTCTCTGTAGTAACTCCGATCCCACCCCCTCCTTTGGGTGGGTGCTGCTTCAGGCGTGTGCATGGCCACCGCACCTCCCCAGCCCTGTACCCTCCCCAGGTGTAGAGTTGGCTGCCCGCATCATGCAAGGGGCTCCCTGCTTGGCACGGACACTAAGTTTAGTAACCAGCGAGTGACAGACAAGACCGATGGGAGGAGCGTGTTCTGTGCCAGCCCCTCACAACCACCCGCTCCCGAGAGGCTGCAGCTGACGGAGGAGGAGGATCACTCACGGCTGGTATCTGTCACCACCGGGGCCTCGGGCTGGGATGTCATGATGTGGAACACCGTCTTCAGGATGCTCCGCAGGTCACTGGCGAAGTTGGTCTGCAGCTGGTCTGCCACCCCTGCCCGAGAGAGCAGCAGAGTCAGGGCCCAGGGGCGTGCAGCTGCCCCCCGAGAGGTGCTCGGCCAGAGAGCTGGTGGCCTGGCCCCACAGGCAGCAGGGTGGGATGCAGACAGTGCCAAAGGACACTGCACTAACTGGCCAGCACTGTGTCTGCAGGCAGCTCCATGGGGTTTAGCCCCACGCTCATCATGGGGTGACCTACAGAGACGCCAGCATCCCCTAGACGACAATGGACTTTATAGGGACGTCAGCGATGTGCCTGCAGGGCCGGCTCCAGGTACCAGCGCGGGAAGCAGGTGCTTGGGGTGGCCAAGGGGAAGGGGCGGCATGTCCAGCTCTTTGGCGGCAGTTCGGCGGCGGGTCCCTCAGTCCCTCTCGGAGGGAAGGA
>NW_020694953.1:10545-12319 GCF_002925995.2 Terrapene triunguis
GTTGGCTTCGCCACTTGGGGCGGCACAAACACTGGAGCTGGCCCGGTGGCCGAGGATTCAGCCTGCAGACACCGCAGATCCAGCAGCAACGCTCAGGCTTAATCCAAGCGTTGGGAGCAGTGCATGATGGGACATGCAGTCTCCACTGCACTCTTGTGCACGTAGGCGGAGCGGCTGTTTTGGGCCGCGTGACCCTCTGGCTCTGTCCTGGGCACGCCGCAGCCTGGGCACAGACACCACGCCAGCGCTGGCACTCGGCCTGCAGTGTCCCCTCGCGGGGCCCAGCGGGTG
The DNA here is from genome assembly GCF_002925995.2 of Terrapene triunguis. Classification (NCBI taxonomy): domain Eukaryota; kingdom Metazoa; phylum Chordata; order Testudines; family Emydidae; genus Terrapene; species Terrapene triunguis. The sequence goes on from NW_020694953.1 coordinate 10,837, forward strand.
GGGGCATGGGTGCAAGCCGCGGCCTCCCCTGCCCTGGTCCGGAACCGTTCCAGTTCCTGTGGGCCCAGCGCCGCTGCTGCTCCCTCCGTCCCCTCGCGGGGCCCAGCAGGTGGGGGCAGACAGTGCCCGCTGATGAGCCGCTCCCAGCTGCCCGCTGTGGGGCAGCACCTGGCGGACGCACCTCCTCCAGGCACACCTGCCGGCAAGAGCCATCGCTGCCACGTGGCAGGAGCTGACTCTAGCAGCAGCTTTCTGTGCGCCTGGCACACGCTCCCCTCACATGGCACTACACTGCCCGCAGCGCCCCCAGGACAGCCCCAGGCCTTGGTCCCATGGCTCCCCCGCGGCAGCGCGGGAGGCCGGAGTTCTCGCCCGGCCCGCGGGGCACAGCACCTACCAGAGATGCAGACGAAGAGCGTGTGGATCATGTCCTGGGCGCTGCTGTAGCGAGAGCGGAGCTCTGCCCGGCGCACGCTCAGCACAGCCCCGCGGAGCGCTCTGCCCCGGGCACTGCCTGGCTGCTGCCCCAGGGGCCTGCTCGGAAGAGAGGAGCCAGTTACACAAGAAGGAAGAGGCTGGTCCCCCTTCCCTGCCCCCCAGACGAGCCCCCGTCTGGTCCGACAGCAGGGCTGCTCCTGCAGGGACTTCCCGCCTTCTTCACCCCCCGGCACGTGGGGCCCTGGCTCAGACACCGAACTGGGCTTGGTCGCCTCGGGTGACTCGTCCCCACGTGGGCCCGGGGAACTGCTCGCTGGGGCACCTAGCATGGCCCCTGGCACGGGCATCTGCTCTAGACCCTGTCGTTCATCACCACTTACCTGCTGCTGTCGCCAGGCAGGAGCGGGGGGGGAGCCTGGGCCTGGCTTGGCCTCGCCCGCCCGTTCCGCACGCAGGCACAGGCCTCCACGCATCCTCCTGGCAGAGTCAGCTCCCGTGGCCCAGAAGCCACTAGTGTCAGCTGGCCACGGCCCGTGGAGCATGCCCAGGACTGCTGGCCTCTGTCCCAGGGAGGCCCCATGCTGCCAGTGTGCCCTGCTCCCTCTGGCATGGCCGAGTGCACCTGCGGCCGCATGTCCCTGCTGGGCTTGCCGGCTGGGCCAGGTTCCCCCGGGTGCAGAGCCTTAGCAGGTGGCCACAGGCCCGACGAGGCTGACCCAGTGCAGGCCACATCCACGCCACTAGTCCTCACGTTCAGGGGCCTTTCGGGGAGAGGGTCTGAGCCAGGGGTCACTGGCTCCTTTGCCTCCTCCATGCTCCTGTGTGTGGCTCCACTGGCAGTCCCTGGGGCTCCGGCGTCTGTGTTAGCAGCTGTTCCGGCGCTGCAGGCCGCGGTGCAGTGGGCTCCCGCAGCAGCTGCGGGGTGCAGAGAGCAGTTGTGGGTGGGCTCCGGGGAGCGCCAGGGGGCAGGGAGACGAGTGTCCGGAGCCGCTTCGCCCCTGGGCTCAGGAGAGGCTGCGCTGCAAGGACCCTCCGATTCGGCCGC
>NW_020694954.1:0-1188 GCF_002925995.2 Terrapene triunguis
GGGGGGGCCGGGGCAGCGCCCCAGACACGCCTTACCTTCCTTGACGCCAGGTAGCTTGGACTGATCAATGCTGACTTCAGCCATGTTGGGATCTTGAGCTTCCTCCTCCTCCAGCTGCGGCGGGCGGGCAGGGGGGGGGGGGCGCCCCGCCCCCGCGAAGCGATCCGCACCCGGGGGGGGGTCGATCCGGGGGCTCCCGCCGGGGCTGAGCGTTGGCTGCAGCGATTGGAGGAGGGCGGAGGGGGGAGGGGAGGCAATCACAGCCACTGACCTGTGTCCCCCCCCCCCAGAAAGTGCCCAGCCGCCGCCGCCTCCTTCGCTCCACGGCGATTACCACCTCCTCCTGGGATGGCTACAATGTAACTGGAGCCGGGAAACGGACACTGTGCGTTCTGTACGGAGCGAGAGACGGGACAGAAAGCGGCGCCGGGAGCGGCAGGTTCCGAACCGCAACGGCCAGGCGCTCCCACCACTGGCCGCAAAGCGCCTGGTGCCTTTTCCCTTCCCAGTTAAATCCCCCCGCAGGAGAGCGGCACGTGGGTGGCTGCCCGGTGGTGCACAGGGACCAGGGCCTGGGAATAGGGGGACCCGATTTTATAGGGACAGTCCCGATTTGGGGTCTTTTTCTTATATAGGCGCCTATTACCCCCCCCCCCACACACACACACACCCTGTCCCGATTTTTCACATTTGCTGTCTGGTCACCCTGTCTGTGAATGACCTGGATTTGTGATCCTATACATGAGCATTTGGGTCCAGAGGTGGCTGATAATGACAGCACAATTATTTCTGGTTTGTTTGCAATCATCAGAACGGGCTGGTTTTCTGGGTTTGCCGCTTTAGATTAGGGTTTGTTTGTTTGTTTGTTTGTTTGAACAAGGCTAGGAGGAAAGGCAGGAGGGGCAAGCAACCAGAAAGATAAATCAGAGACATAAGGAACACAAGAGGCAACAAAGATCTGATCCAAACGCTCCCAAAATTTGAGTGTGTTTTTGTTCCCATCCTGTATAAATATAATATAAAAAGCAACAGAGGGTCCTGTGGCACCTTTAAGACTAACAGAAGTATTGGGAGCATAAGCTTTCATGGGTAAGAACCTCACTTCTTCAGATGCAAGTGAAGAAGTGAGGTTCTTACCCAGGAAAGCTTATGCTCCCAATACTTCTGTTAGTCTTAAAGGTGCCACAG
>NW_020694955.1:0-1787 GCF_002925995.2 Terrapene triunguis
GAGATGTCAGCGGTTTAATGTCATTTCGCTGGAATGTGGGGATGTGACGTCCCGCTTCTCCGCCAATTGCTGCTGCCCCCTGCTGGCGACGCGCGGTCCAGCCCCCCGCAGGGCTCAGCCGGACAGGGGCTGCCCCGGGAGGGAGCTCTCTGCCCCCCTCCTGGTGAGCCGGGGGTCGGCCCCACTGGGCCAGGCCTGATTTGCACCCCTGGGCTGGGACCCTCTGGGCTTTGCCCCCCCCCACCCCCGCTGCAGGGGTGGCCAGGCTGGGTGGTGGGGCCCAGGGAGCCGTGTCTGGTTACGGTGCCCCAGGCGCAGGGTTTAGTGGGTGTTTGGAGCCGATGGGCAGCGCTGGTTTGGGCTTTGTGACCCCAGCTTGTCTGTCAGGCTGGGGGGGGGGGTCTGTGTCAGGCTGGGGGGGGTCTGTCGCCTGTTTCTGCTGGTTCCTGTTCCCCACGTGCCCTGTCTCTCGCCCTGGGCTGCTTCTCTTTTCAGTGAGTCCGACTTTCCTCCTGGCCGTGCCCTGTCTGACCGCATGGGGTGGGGGGTGGGGGATCTTCACAGGGAGGGTGGGGGCCCCGTGACCAGTCAGTCCCTGCCCCTGACTCACCCCCCCCCCCCACAGGACAAGCCCAGTCACGCCAGGCTCTGGGTCCCAGCACAGCCCCCTTCACGCCCTGCCGAGCACCAGGGATCCACCCGCCTGCCAGGGACAGGACATGGGGCAGAACTGCGCCCCATGGGGATGGCCCCACAATGGTCACCAGGTGGGAGGGGCTGGTCCTGACTGGTGGGGGGAGTCCAGAGCTGGGCTAACAGGGGGCTGCGGGTCGGGAGTGAGGGGCACCGGCAGAGCTAGGGGGGAGGGCTTGGCTGGCAGGGGCTGCGGGTCGGGAGTGAGGGGCACTGGCAGGGCTGGGGGGGCAGGGCTGGGCTGGCAGGGGCTGCGGGTCGGGAGTGAGGGGCACCAGCAGAGCTGGGGGGGGGGAGGGGAGCCCAGGGCTGGGGTAGCAGGGGGCTGCAGGTCGGGAGTGAGGGGCATCAATTTGTATCAGTCTCTCTTATTTCTCCCCCGGCCTCCTCTGGCCTGAGCTCCTGCCTCCAGCTGGCCGCGGAGCCCAGCTCCCCATCGTCCCGACCCACAGAGCCCCGGGAGGGGCGGGGAGCCGGCCTGGCCTTGCAGCCCCTGGCCTGCGGCTGGCACCACTCAGCGAGCGCGGATGGAGCCCAACAGGCCCCCCCAGCCCCTGCTCGGCCCCCTGGCCCCGGGGGCAGCCACAACGGGCCGGCGACTCCCCGACATCCTGGGGTAACACTCAGCAATGCCGGAAACTGCCGGATGCAGCTAGTGGGACCCCCCCCCGGCCCCCGCGTGTGTCCCGGCCCCCGCGTGTGTCCCTGCGCCCCCTGCTGGAAGGGACAGGCCCTGATGTGTGTGGGGGGGTGGGGTTGGTGTGTGCAGGTGTGTATGGTGGGGGTGCAGGTGTGCATGGGTGTGTGGTGGATGGGTGTGTGGGGGGTGTATTGTGGGTGTACAGTGTGTGTGTGTGTGTGTTTATGGGTGTGTGCGCATGTGTGTATGGTGGGGTTGGGGGGTGTTACCCGAAATTGGGCCAGCTAGTAAGCTTAGGGAGGACTAATGACCCACCAGAGTTTGGCAGAAAGCAGGACGTTTATTATACTGAGAGCTAAGCTCAAAAGAACGGGGGGTGGGGGGGTCACACTCACACTCGCATACTCTACTCCCAGGACAGGCACGGCACTGGAGATGTCAGGATCCTTTAAGG
>NW_020694956.1:0-1602 GCF_002925995.2 Terrapene triunguis
AGGCCCCTGTGAATAGAAATTCTGGCAGTCTCTTGTGAGCAGCTGACCAGCTCCGTCCTTGCCTGGACCTGGGTTCAGGCTCTTCTTCTGCTCAGGAGATGTTGCTCGGCATTCTTCACGCTGCTGCCTGTTAGTGGGGGCAGCAACTTTTGGGCAGAGTCTGTTTTTCTGTTGTTAAAGTCAGGCCAAGTTCCAGTGTTTGTTTTCGAATGGAGGTGGATGGCTTAGTAGTCTCAGCATCAGGCTCCCAGGTACCTGCTGCCTTTCAATGCTGCAGGCAACTGGAGTTCCTCGCAGTTCACTGTGCGAACGTGCCTGGATATGCACTTACTGTGGCTGCACCCTGCTGGATGCCTGCACGCAGGGCTCAGTTTGCATCTGCCTGTGACTAAGTAGATGTCCAACCATGCGTGCACTTGCGGTACTGTGCGTGTCCCTAGGGCTGGACGTTCAAGTACAAAACTAGGACTCAGGACATCTGGCTTCTGTTCTTGACTTTGCTGCTGACCCGTGTGACCCTGGGCAAGTCCCTTAATGGCTCTATACCTCAGTTTCCTCACCTGTAAAATGGGGGGGAATTCCTCCTAATCTCCCATGACTGTAGTGAAGGTACAGCCATTAATACCTGTGTGGGCTTAGACAGTGATAACCATTATAGAGAGATGGGTGCCTATTAAAAAATTGGTCTCTAACAGCGTCTCTTCATAGACATTAAAGACCCAGTATCGCTTTTGTAAGGGTATGGACTTGTCCCCCAGGGTCCTTGCCCAAAATTTCTCCCCCTCCACATTTCTCTAATGGCTGTCACCTTCTGCCTGCCACTGTATTTCAGTGGTGAAGTGACTCTTGCATGTGTATAGTTTGGGATGAGTCAAGAAGGAGGGCGCTGTCCCAGGGAATATGCATAATATCTGGCATTCGAAATGGGTAATTTAAAAAAAACCCTACTGGCCGTCACCTTCTTTTTCACTGATCTGAGCGTAAGCAGGGCAGATACAGCTAAAGAAATTAAAACCAGCCCATTGTGACAAGGTAAAAGGTGCTCCTGATGCCCTGGAGCCTAAGGAATTCTTCCCTGCCTATCACCTGGGTGAGCTGGGGTGGGTGGGCTCTAAAAGCTGTTGTGGTGGCAGCTGTCTCTGTGGATGGGGGTGTTCTCTTCCCTCCCAGCTTATTGGAAGCAGGAGAGGCTCTGGTGTTGCTTACCAAGTGTTCTCAGTAGTTTTGCTCTTGGGTTTGGATTTTCTTTGTGTTAATAAAGCCAGCCTGGAGTAAAGGGACATGAAGTATAGTTGAAGGCTTTATTTTCCCTCCCAGTTGCTGTATCTGCCCTGCTTACGCTCAGTAACCCTGTGTCTGCTGGGCACCGATCATCTTTCCAGCAGTACTTCTGCAGCCCCTTTCTGCTGGATGAAGATGATTCACCCTGCCCACTTCCTGCAGGAGGCAGCTAGGGGCATGGCAGGCGAAGGCATGGATTGTGGAGTTGCCTGTGTCCCCAGCTTGCCGTATCAATCTGTTCCCTTTTGCTTCCACCTCCTGCAGGAATGTTTCACGCCGTTCATCAACGGCAGCTTCTTTGAGCATGATGGGCAGCCCTAC
>NW_020694957.1:0-7502 GCF_002925995.2 Terrapene triunguis
TTTTTTTGGCCCAATCCTCTAATTTGTCTAGGTCCCTCTGTATCCGATCCCTACCCTCTCGTGTATCTACCATGCCTCCTAGTTTAGTGTCATCTGCAAACTTGCTGAAAGTGCAGTCCACACCATCCTCCAGATCATTAATAAAGACATTAAACAAAACTGGCCCCAGGACCGACCCCTGGGGGACTCCACTTGAAACCGGCTGCCAACTAGACATGGAGCCATTGATCACTACCCGTTGAGCCCGACGATCTAGCCAGTTTTCTATCCACTTTACAGTCCACTCATCCAGCCCATACTTCTTTAACTTGGCGGCAAGAATACTGTGGGAGACCGTATCAAAAGCTTTGCCACAAGTGCCTGCAATACCATAGAGAAATACCCTTTTCTACTGATGTACTCTGTTGCAAGATGGTCCATGGCCAAAATTGGGATATGCGTGCCATCTATCACCCTGACGCAGTTAGGGAATCCCATTGCTGCAAAGCCATCCGCTATTTCACACACATTTCCAAGAGTCAGAGTCCTTCACAGCTGAATGCAATTAATGGCCCTGTAAATGTGTGTTAATGCAACCCCAATGATGACCTTCCTGACTCCAAACTGATTCGTGACTGACTGGTAGCAGCCTGGAGTTGCCAGCTTCCACAAAGCCATCACCATGTGCTTTTCCACCGAGAGGGCAGCTCTCATTTTGGTGTTCTTAAGCCGCAGCGCTGGGGCGAGCTCTGCACACAGTTTCTAGGAAGGCGGCTTTCCGCCTTGTTCCCTGTAAGCTGCATGCTTGGGTGGCTGCACAGGAGAGATTCAAATGCCGCCCAGCTGATAGCAGAGGGGGCATAGCCAACAGCATGTGCTCAGGTGCCCTTTCCCCCAAGTTGCTCTGTCCTGAAGCTGCTCCTGGGACCCTCCTGCTGGCTGTGTAGAGTGGGGGTGGGAGGGGATGAGGGTGCTGATGTCAGGGTGTCTCCCTTCCCCCACCCCTGTACTCCATTTCTGCAGAGCAGGGCAGAGGGGACAGCCTGGCTCAGGAGGACTCAGAGCTGCTGTAGTCTGAGGTCTGAATGGTGAGTGCTGGGTGCCTTTCTTAAAGAGACAATGCACTGTTTCTGAGAGTTCCCCAGCAGCCAGCTCACACAGTCTCTGTCTGTCTCTGTCTCTCTGTCCTTCCCCCTGCCCATGTACCTCATCTCCGCAGAGCAGGGGAGGGGAGACAACAGGGCTTAGGACAAAGCAGGAGAACTTTCAGTGAGTGTCTTAAAGAGACAGCACATGGCTTTCCCCAGCAGCCAGCGCTCATGCGCGTCCCCACACCCACCCACCCACCCATTCTGTGTGTCACACAGACACACACACAGAGTCTCTGTCACACACACACACATACTCTCTCTCTCTCTCTCCCTGGTAAGAATACTGCGGGAGACGGTAGCAAAAGCTTTGCTAAAGTCAAGATAGCAAGTCACGTCCACTGCTTTCCCCATATCCACAGAGCCAGTTATCTCATCATAGAAGGCAATCAGGTTGGTCAGGCATGACTTGCCCTTGGTTGCCCATGTTGACTGTCCCTGATCACCTTCCTCTCCTCCAAGTGCTTCAAAATGGAAGTATTATTTACTCCTCCTCATAATACAAGAACTAGGGGTCATGAAATGAAATTAAGAGGCAGCAGGTTTAAAACAAACAAAAGGAAGCATTTCTTCACACAACGCACAGTCAACCTGTGGAACTTGTTGCCAGAGGATATTGTGAAGGCCAAGACTATAACAGGGTTCAAAAAAAGAACTAGATAAATTCCTGGAGGACAGGTCCATCAATGGCTATTAGCCAGTATGGTCAGGGATGGTGTCCCTAGCCTCTGTTTGCCAGAAGCTGGGAATAGGCGACAGGGGATGGATCATTTGATGATTCTGTTCTGTTCATTCCCTCTGAGGCACCTGACATTGGCCACTGTTGGAAGACAGGATACTGGGCTAGATGGACCTTTGGTCTGACCCAGTCTGGCCTTCTTATGTTCTTATGTGTTCCAATTCATGTTGGTCCTGATCCGTGCAAACGATGGATATGCGGATCAGGACCAATGTAAATCGGAACACATTCCCCTATTGATGAGCGACGGATATCCAAAGCAATGGATTAGGGGGAGATGTATACCGGGGACCCCCTGTACACCACCAGGCCTGGGGACATGGCCTGTTTTCTGGCCATCTGACCTGAGCTTGGCGCTCTGAGCTATGCCCCAGGCAGAATGACAGCCCTGACAGGGAAACCAAAATAGCAGCCCCTTTGGTAGCCACCAGGAATGGGTTTTGCCATCACTGGACACAGCAGGCCCAGTTTCAAACTTGGCAGCCAAATACCTGTTTTAGGTGCCTACCTGCTGATGTAAATGGCCAGGTAACACTAATCAGCTCATCTAGGGTCTGAGCCAAAGCTCACCGAAGTCAATGGAAAGACACCCCTGGGCTTTGGATCAGAGCCCTACAGAACATTCAGTGTCATCATCCCCATTTCGCGCGGGGGGCGGGGGGGGCAGCTTTTCCAAGTCCCCCTGGCAGAGCCAGAAAGAGAATGCAGTTCTGTCCATTGGACCATGCTGCCTCCCAGAGTGAGCATTTGCCTGCTAAGGAGACACCACAGGACAGCATCTACTCTCAGTGGCTCTGGGATGCAGCAACTCTCAATGTGTTAATACAACACCCAGCCTGTCTGGGCCCTTTAGAGCCGACTCTCCTGGAATGTAAATAATAGCTAGCAATACTGATCATGAGAGCTGAGTTAATCGGACTGATTCCGGCTTATCACGGAGGGAACTGAGACAGGATCTGGCCCCAAGAAGCAGACCCAGGCTCAGATCCTGGAATCAATGGGTGTTAGGTGCCTAAACACTTTGAGGAGCTGGGCCTCTGTCCTCAGTTACACACCAGCAACCCAGCTGGCTTTGATGGGGTCACACAGGTGTAGCTGAGCAGAGGATCTGGCCCCCACTGGGAAACTGAGCTCCCCATCTACAGCACAACACGCTGCCCAGGCCACCTGCCAAACGGAGACGCCAGCCTGCACTTGTGTGACAATTCAGACTCCCCAGGAAGAGAACAGGGAGTCAGAACCCAAAGAACAAGCAATTGAGTCAACGGATCGTATACAATATTCGTATACTATAAAAGTGTATCAAGTGAGGTTCGTGTAAAAATCGGTGACATGCTGCTCAAGAGCATCATTGTGTAGTACATCTATGGGATGTGTACAAAGAGTGAGAGGTGTGTGCTGGAAATGGCTTCCTCCAGGTGTGTGGGAGGCAGTGCAGAAACCCAGCCTGCCCTAGACAAAGGAACGTAGATTTGCCAGTCTGCCAGAACGAGGCCAGGACACCGAAAGTACATCGGCATACGAGGTAAGCAAAGCAGCCAGCTTGGTGAGCACACCGGGGCACAGAGTCTGCACCCCAGGAAGCCTTCCTGGCACTGGAAGTATAGACAATGGACTCTGGGTAACATATGGGGGGAGCAAAAAGCCATTGGCATTATTCCTCACAGAGGGGAATAGGGTACAGCATCCTCCCAGCCTGTGAAAGTTGGATCCCCTCATCTGGAGGGCTAGGGATGCTGGTAACTTGACTAAGTAAGAAAACTGTTTAGGCAAAGATTGTAACTTGGTAAAATTAAGTTCTAGTCACTAGAAAGCGTGTTTTGTTTTATTCATAGCCAGATCTGTCTCTTTTTCTCTTGCCTAGTATCACTTCAGTGCCTCTTCTTTCTTAATAAACTTCTTTTATTACAAAACCATCTGATGCTGTGTATTAAAGTGAAGTGTGAGTCTTCAGCTAACCTAACAGGCTGGTGCGTGCTCCATCTCTTTGGAGGCAGTGAACCTAATAATATCTCTGAGTGTCCAGTGAGGGACTGGACACTGCAGGGAGACGTCTCTGTGGAATTCAGGAACTGGAGGTCACTGATTGTTATTGCAAGGCAAGGTGTGGAGTGGCAGAGTCTCGATGAGGCAGAGCGGTCACCCAGTAGCTCACAGTTCTGGGTGTCCTGTGCACGACATCACAACTTGGGCAATTTAGAGGCATCCCAGCCGGTGGCAGGATTCTGTGCAGCCCAGTGGCGTAGCTAGGATGGGACATTTGGGTGGGCCCCGACTTTGAGGGGGCGTTCAATGATGGGGGGGGTGGAGGAGGAGGGATCGGGGCCCACCTCCCCCCTACCCCCTCTAGCTGGCCTTGCTGGGGGCAATGGACGCTCTGGCCAGGGGCCCCAGGCACGCACCCAGCTCCAGGAGGAGACCCCGCTCTCAAGTGGCAACGGCTCCCGTCCCCATCCCATGCCCCACGCCGGGCCTGGCCCCCCAAGTGGCAGACCTACCTTTTTTGAGGACTCCTCTGCTTCCGCTGGGTCACCTGAAGCTCGCCCTCCTCCTAGTGGTGGATTAGCCACTGGGCCAAAGGGGGGGACCCCAGAAAAATGGGTGCCCCTGCCGGGGAGTGGGATTCGGGTGCGGGGGCTTGCCCCGTTCCACCCACCTGCACTCCAGCCAGGGAGTGGGAGTGCAGTGCAAGGGCTTGCTCCGACCCCGCTCCCCAGCTGCAGTGCGGGGTGGGCAGACGGAGCTGGGCAAGCCCCCAACTGCGCTCCCTGGCTGGAGCGCTGGGCTGAGCAGGGCAAGCTCCCCACTGCCCACAGGAGCACCAGGCAGGTGGAGCGGGGCAAGCCCCCATGCCCCGACCCCACTCCGCAGTTGGAGTGCCGGGCGGGTGGGCAGAGTGGGGCAAGCTGGGGCCAGAGCAGAGCCGGGGCTGGGGGGTGGGCCAGGATGCTAAGTGGGTGGGCCACAGCCCATCCAGGCCCACCCATGGCCATGACCCTGGTGCAGCCCAGCAGCTATGAAACTGATCACTTCAGCTGCAGTGGAGGCTTCATCTCACTAAGCCAGCAGAAGCTGTTCTGGGCCGATCGCAGCTGCTTTCTGACACTCTCCCATGTTTCATCATTTCTTTCTTAGTACAGTTTGTGTCTCTGAGATGCCTTGCTCCTCCAAGAACATGCAAGGTGACCTGATCACGATTAACCTGCCCTGCCCATTTAATGGAACTGAACTTCTCCACAGGCAAATTAAGCACTTTGAGAGAGTGGAATTCACATAGGGCTAGGCATTAGGACTCCTCGATTCTATTCCAAGCTCTACAACAGACTTCCTGCGTGGCCTTGGGCAAGTTACTTAACAGCCCCGTGCCTCGGTTTCCCTAACTCTACAATGATACTCCTGTGACGGGCTCCCTGTGGTGCAGTCTGGGACTGTGGGACCGCTGTGCTCCCTTAACTCACTAATCTGGGTTGTCTCTCACAATGCCTTACTGGTGACAAGCAGCAAACCCCTCCAGGCACTGTTATCACTGTTATGCGATTGGAATAACAGAGACTTGGTGGGATAACTCACATGACTGGAGCACTGTCCTGGATGGATATAAACTGTTCAGGAAGGACAGGCAAGGCAGAAAAGGTGGGGGAGTTGCATTGTATGTGAGAGAGGAGTATGACTGCTCAGAGCTCCGGTATGAAACTGCAGAAAAACCTGAGAGTCTCTGGATTAAGTTTAGAAGTGTGAGCAACAAGGGTGATGTCGTGGTCGGAGTCTGCTATAGACCACCAGACCAGGGGGATGAGGTGGATGAGGCTTTCTTCCGGCAACTAGCAGAAGTCACTAGATTGCAGGCCCTGGTTCTCATGGGAGACTTTAATCACCCTGATATCTGCTGGGAGAGCAATACAGCGGTGCACAGACAATGGGAAGTTTTTGGAAAGTGTAGGGGACAATTTCCTGGTGCAAGTGCTGGAGGAACCAACTAGGGGCAGAGCTTTTCTTGACCTGCTGCTCACAAACAGGGAAGAATTAGTAGGGGAAGCAAAAGTGGATGGGAACCTGGGAGGCAGTGACCATGAGATGGTCGAGTTCAGGATCCTGACACAAGGAAGAAAGGAGAGCAGCAGAATACGGACCCTGGACTTCAGAAAAGCAGACTTTGACTCCCTCAGGGAACAGATGGGCAGGATCCCCTGGGAGAATAACATGAAGGGCAAAGGGGTCCAGGAGAGCTGGCTGTATTTTAAAGAATCCTTATTGCGGTTGCAGGAACAAACCATCCCGATGTGTAGAAAGAATAGTAAATATGGCAGGCGACCAGCTTGGCTAAACAGTGAAATCCTTGCTCATCTTAAGCGCAAAAAAGAAGCTTACAAGAAGTGGAAGATTGGACAAATGACCAGGGAGGAGTATAAAAATATTGCTCAGGCATACAGGAGTGAAATCAGGAAGGCCAAATCACACTTGGAGTTGCAGCTAGCAAGAGATGTTAAGAGTAACAAGAAGGGTTTCTTCAAGTATGTTAGCAACAAGAAGAAAGTCAAGGAAAGTGTGGGCCCCTTACTGAATGAGGGAGGCAACCTAGTGACCGAGGATGTGGAAAAAGCTAATGTACTCAATGATTTTTTTGCCTCTGTCTTCACGAACAAGGTCAGCTCCCAGACTGCTGCACTGGGCAGCACAGTATGGGGAGAAGGTGACCAGCCCTCTGTGGAGAAAGAAGTGGTTCGGGACTATTTAGAAAAACTGGATGTGCACAAGTCCATGGGGCCGGATGCGCTGCATCCGAGGGTGCTAAAGGAGTTGGCGGATGAGATTGCAGAGCCATTAGCCATTATGTTTGAAAACTCATGGCGATCGGGGGAGGTCCCGGATGACTGGAAAAAGGCTAATGTAGTGCCCATCTTTTAAAAAGGGAAGAAGGAGGATCCGGGGAACTACAGGCCAGTCAGTCTCACCTCAGTCCCTGGAAAAATCATGGAGCAGGTCCTCAAGGAATCAATTATGAAACACTTAGAGGAGAGGAAAGTGATCAGGAACAGTCAGCATGGATTCACCAAGGGGAAGTCGTGCCTGACTAACCTAATTGCCTTCTATGATGAGATAACTGGCTCTGTGGATGAGGGGAAAGCAGTGGATGTGTTATTCCTTGACTTTAGCAAAGCTTTTGATACGGTCTCCCACAGTATTCTTGCTGCCAAGTTGAAGAAGTATGGGCTGGATGAATGGACTGTAAGGTGGATAGAAAGCTGGCTAGATCATCGGGCTCAACGGGTAGTGATCAGTGGCTCCATGTCTAGTTGGCAGCTGGTTTCGAGCAGAGTGCCGTCCTGGGGCCAGTTTTGTTTAATGTCTTTATTAATGATCTGGAGGATGGAGTGGACTGCACTCTCAGCAAGTTTGCAGATGACACTAAACTGGGAGGCGTGGTAGATACACGAGAGGGTAGGGATCGGATACAGAGGGACCTAGACAAATTAGAGGATTGGGCCAAAAAAAAACCTGATGAGGTTCAACAAGGACAAGGACAAGTGCAGAGTCCTGCACTTAGGACGGAAGAATCCCATGCACAGCTACAGACTAGGGACCGAATGACTAGGTAGCAGTTCTGCAGAAAAGGACCTAGGGGTCACAGTGGACGA
>NW_020694958.1:0-4839 GCF_002925995.2 Terrapene triunguis
CAGGAGCTCCCAGATAGGGGGCCTTGGAAGCCATGACTGGAAGCCACTCAGCCTCCAGGGGCTCGGGGTGGGGTGAGGGTTGCCCCACTCCTGTGCATGGGTTTCTTGTTAACTCAGAGCCGGCCCCGCTTGGTCATATGGTGCTGCTGGGCTCCCTCCCTGCATGGCTGCTGCCAGAGCTGAACCAGTCCAGTGACCAGGGAGGCTGGGCGAGCTGTGCCAAGCAGGGAGAACCAGGAGCAATAGCTGGATGCTGTAGGGAGGGGCCACTGCTTTCTGGGAGGTGAGGCTGAGGGGGCAGCCTGGGGACGGGGTGACTTGAGCAGATCTGGGAGTGGCTGAACCTTTAAACGGTGACCCCCCAATCAGCAGTTACATGTCGCCTCTGGGCACCAGGTTCTAGACCAGGCAGTTCTCTGTGTGATGTCTGTTGTAAAAGTGTTCATAAGTTCTTTTAGCCTGTTTATCTGATTTGGCTGTGCTCTTCCTGTCTGGCCACTTTGTAGTAGGTTCTTGGAACAGTAGTTCTGAGTTGTCTTTCCATGAGGAGTTGTGCTGGACTAGATGCAGGAGCTGCTGTTGTTGTTGATCTGTAATTCAGAGGAGCAAGGAATGGATCTTCCTGCTGTCAGATGTTTTTAGCTGTCTGCGCAGCTCTCTCAGCCTCTCCATTCGCTTGTGAGTAATGTGGGCTGCCAGTGATATGAGCAAAATCATATTTCATTCAGACTGACTTAAATTCTGCTGCAGTGAATTGTGGGACATTGTCCATCACTAGTTGTTCTGGATACAGAAATGAGCAAACGTACACTTCAGTTTCTCAATAACACTGCAACATGTTATGTCTTTCAAGTACATTATTTCTATATAGCTGGAAAAATAGTCCACAATGACCTGGCAATGATGTCCTCTGAATTCACAAAAATCTGCAGCTAGTCTTTCCCAGTTCTCTCTCTTGTAGAGGTGGTTGTTCACTGGTTCAGCATTGCCTCTTAAGTTGATTTGGACTAGATCACCTTTCAAAAGCCCAATAGCATCAGATCCTCAAGTTCTTCCATCTTTCTCACTAGGCCCATCATGGCTGCTACACTGCAGCTGAGAAGGTTGTTGGTCTTTGATCCCATACACACTGAACGCAAAGCTTTTGTCTTTGTAAATTGGTTCGGTGATGAACTGGCCCATGCAGTTCAAAATCCCTTCAGGGAGGGTCAGAGCTGTGTGACATCAGCTCTCGAGTCAATTTTAAAGTCAATAGTCTTGCTTTGAATATTCAATGTCACTCTCCAGGCGGGCGCCATGTCATCACAAGTGATAGATCCCAGAATCAATGGGTCTTGATTGTCTGCAATATGAGTCAACTCCCTGACTGCTTCAGTGCAACGAACAGCTGCAAAATGTCTATATTTCAGGCATTTATTACAACATGCGCCTCTGGCTGGACATGTATCATCCCTTGGGATATGACTTTTCCACACCTTGTGCATGTAGACTGGCATTTGTCCCTCTTAGCCTGGGAATTCTCTCTCCTTACCTCAGGGAGTTTATGAGAAAGACTTTTAACACTTAAGTGTCTGTTTGTAGCTTTTAAGCTAGTTGCAGGTTTTTCAATTTGTTTTTGCCTGTTGTTTGAATAATTCTGACTCTTGCTAGCTGTATAGTTGTGGGTAGAGTTAAATCTCTCTTCGGCAGTAGCTGCTGTGAAAGGTTTTTTGCAGTGTTGTTGTAGCTGTGACAGTCCCAGGATATTAGAGGTAGGTGAGGGAATATCATTTAGACCTCACCTGGCTTGTCTCTATGAAAGGTTTTTATCTTTTAACCCAATAACCAGCCTGTTTCTGAAATTTTCATGTTTTACATTCCCCAAATCACAGTTTTCAGCCAGGGGATGCAGAGGTCTTATAAAACTTTCAACATTTTCCCCTGGTTCTTGAATTCTTTGCTGAAAACATGCTCTTTAATAAACCACATTTCCCTCGGTTATAAAGTGTGCATCAATCCTAACCACAACCCTTGCATAGTTGTCTTTGTGATGGTCTTCAGTAAAGTCAAAGGAGGTAAAGATATGCTCTGCATGCTTCTCCATAGCCTAAATTAAAGTCAATACCTGTATATCCCCAGTTCCTTTGTGCAGCTTGTTTGCAATGCAAAATCGTGCAAAACATTGTTTCCAGTCTGTCTATTGTGAAGGGTTATGAAAGGTGACGTTCTCTGGGGAATCAGAGAGAGGCATGTTGATGAGGTCCTGCAAACTTTGTTGCTGTTCCTTCCGTCTGCAACCTGTGTTGCTGTTTTCCTTTGGTTTCTGTTCTTAGTTTACTCCTGACACCATATCATGTTCTGTACCAGATATGGACTGCCTACAGAGCTTGTTTACACGCACCAGATGGAGAGTTCTTAATTTGTAATGAAAGAGGTGCTGAGGCTCAAGCAATTTTTTTACAATCACAACTGATGCAGCAAGCCCAGAGGTGCCAGGGCTTAGCCCTGGCAAGCCCTGGCACAAGTTGAGCACTGCAGATGGGTTCATCATAAGAACCGTTAATGCTCTGCTGGATACAGCTGAGGTTCATTTAAATAAGGTATTTTACAGAGCGTCACCTAGTAGTCGAACAGTATCATACAGGGTAACATGCCATTACACAGGTAGCCTGGCTTGTTTGCTAGACTCCATCCCATGTTAATCTTACTAGCCAGCTGCTCCTGCCCCCGGTGTCAGCTCAGAGCAGCCAGGCAGGCTCTGCACAAAACTTATGGGAGCGGTCTGGGGGCATCAGAGCTGCACTGCAGTGGGCATAGGCAGATGTTGAATTGGCACCTCGCTGGTCTTCCCTCCAGTTGTTGAGGCCTATTTGCCTTTCCCTGGTGATGGGCATTGTGTTCATTAACACTATTTGGATTTAACACCCCCCCATAAAGAACCTGTTCTGTTCCCCCCGGGCCCGAGAGGGGGTTGGTTTAAAGGGCTCACCCCAGGGCGAGATCCTGCAGCTGGGGTCCAGGAGACCCTGGGAACAGCTTGAGCCGGGCCTGTGCCACTACTAAATAAAGAGCGGCAGGGTCCCAGCAGAGTTTGGCAGGGCTGAGGGTAGTATTTAGTGTTGTGAAAGCTGGGGAGGTGGGTGGACGCTCCAGGAGCCCCCACTGGGGGGTTACCCCTAGAAGGCAGTAATGGATGGGCCCCTTTCTCCTGCCCGCTTGCTGGATCTCACCATCCAGTGGGGGACTGGACATCAGTCTGGTGAACGTGCCGGCGGGGGCTAGTTTGTGGTTATGAAAGGCCTGGGGAGAACTAGGCCCTCCTTTGACGCTGTGCTGCCATGAGAACGAAGGGGAGAGGAAAGGGTGGTAGCTGCAGAACCTACAAACGGAGCCGTTTCCTTATGGAGCTCCCAGGCCAGCTGTGGGATTCCTGGCCAGGGAGGGGAGGGGCAGGATTTTCACCAGGGTACCATCACTTGTCACCCTGGAAGCCAGCAAGAGCATTGCAGCACCCTGTGCTGCAGAGGCCCCCTCGCTGCATGCAGACTCAGGAATGCATGTCCTTCCACAAGGGGAGCCTTGTCCCCAGGCTGCCCTGATCCTTGTCAGCAGGCCTGCAGGACACAAGGGTTCCCATCCTTTCTGCCATACGCTCTGATGGAGAGTGGGGTAGCAGAGGAAGGCGGGAATGGGCTCACGTCATTTACAACAATCCTTTTTCTGGCTAGGACCATAGCACAGGCCCTGCTAGCCCACCCGCCAGCCCCCATTCACAGGTCCGCAGTTTGAACGGTCTCCCATGGGCCACCGGGCCTTACATCATCAATGAAAGGCAGGAGTTTCTCAGCCACTTGCACAGCCGCACGGCTGGCGCTCTGCCTGTCCATGCCGGCAAGGATGTTTTTCAGCACGGTGATGGCCTTGGCGATGATATCCCTGTCTACCTCATGTAGTCGCTCCAGGACGTCTGGCAGCAGACGCTGGAGTTTCCCCACCTGCGTGAAATGAGGAGCTGCTTTACAAAACACCCTCCAGTGACCCACAAGCCATTTCCAAAACAACGTCCACCTCCCCTGCAGACAGAGGCACGGGAACTAAGGGTGTGGGGGGTGCTGCAGCACTCCCAGGTTTTACACGGGGCTCTGCTCCTGGCCCCGCACACAGGGTCCCAGCTGCCAGCCCTGCGCCAACCCCCATCTGTGGCCCCAGCCTCGGTCCCCTTGCTCCATCCACCTCCCCCCCTCCCGCTCCTGGAGCCATGGCCCTGCTCCTGAGCCCAGCTCTAGGGGTGGCAGGGGGTGTGGGCAGGGGTAAGGGGGGGCGCAGCACCTCCACTATAAAAAGTCTTCCAGCGCCCCTGCCTCCAGGTGACATGTTAGAGCCTCAAAGCCTTTGCACAGCCAGCTAGGATCACGGGCAGCGGGGCTGGCTACCTGCAACATAAGCAGCTGCTTCCTTGTACCCCAGATCTCAGGGGATGGTATTTATTAGCGGGTATCATCTGTGGAAAGTTCTCTGCACAACACGTTGACTCCAAATAAATCAAGTCTATTATTGTTATAGGGGTTCGAATAGCACCTCGAGGGCCTATCTGCAATCAGGGCTTGTGCTGGGGGATTTCCAGGCACAGTAAGAGACGTCCCCTGCCCTAGAGCTTACAGGCTAGACACACAAAGGAAGGATTTCTATCCCCATTGTACAGACATGGAACTCAGGCACAGAGAGGCTACATGACTCGCCCACGGTCACCCAGGGAGTCTGGCAGAGCCAGGAACCGAACCTGGGTTCTCCTGAGTCCCGGTCCTTACAGCCCACCCTAGAACTCGTGTGCAAAATTGGCTCCCTCCTCTAGGCTGGGCT
>NW_020694959.1:0-6536 GCF_002925995.2 Terrapene triunguis
GAGAGAACCCAGGAGTCCTGGCTCCCAGCTCCCCCCGCTCTAACCCACCAGCCCCCCCCTCCCCTCCCAGAGCCAGGGAGAGGACCCAGGAGTCCTGGCTCCCAGCCCCCACCCCCAGAGCTGGTGTGGGGCAGCTGGTTTCCCAGGGACCCCCTGGACTCCTGGGGTTGCTCTGGGGGGGCTGGTGGGAATTGGCCCTGGCCCCCGGCGCCTCTGCGGGCAGGTGGAACTGGGCCGAGTGCTCAGCCGGGCGCCAGCCTGGGGCTGCGTTTGGGGTGCGAAGGGGGGACCCCCAAGCTGCAGCCCCCCCCCTCACGGCCTGGATTGGGAACGGGTCCCTGATGTCCCCGTGGGTGAGGTCAGGAACCCCACCGGGGAGGGCGCCGGGCACGGAGACCCCCCGAGCTGGGCAGGCGAACCCCCAACCTCTGGCCCCAGTCCCGGGGGGGGGGGGGAAGGCGGAAGGGAGAGCCAGGGCCGGTCCAGGCAGCATGGCCCTGAACCCTCCAGGAGTTTGGGGGAGATCAGAACCCGGAGAGGGAAAAGGGGGCACAGAGCCCGGGCTGGATAGGGGGGTTGCAGGGTGGGTGTAGGGGAAACTGAGGCTGGCAAGTTGGAGGGGAGTAGTCCAGCCCCTGGCTGCCAGGCGTGGGGGTGGCAGAGACCAGCCTAGAGGCCGAGGGCGTGGGTTCATTTACCTCTTTATTCCACTAGAGGGCACTGCTGGTGCCAGCGGATGCAGCTCGGGGGGGGGGGGGGGGACCCCCCCCGCCGGGCGCAGCCCCCGCCGTTGCTTGGTCAGGGCAATCTGCCCCCCCCCCCCCGGGAAACGCTAAGGAAAGGGGGGCCTCCCTCCGCCCCAGTGCCCCACGGCCGGCGGCTGCCCTGCAACCCCCAGTCCGGCGACCTTGCCTGAGTCTGCAGGGAGCCCAAGCCCGTCGCTCCCAGAGGGGGGGAGCAGCTGGTGCCTGGGCCCCATTTCCTCCCTGCAGGGAAATAAAACTGCCCCCCCTTGAGATCAACTCCCCCAATCCTTACCCCACATCTGCTCACAACCTCCCCTCCCCCCCACTCTAGCCCAAGGGGGCTCGCGCGGCTGACACAGACGCTGGAGGGGACGGGGGGGTTGAGCAGTAGGAGCTGGGCTTGGTCCGAGGATCCCACCACTGCCACCAAAGGGCGCCCAGCTCTCGCTGGGGGGTAGGGGGCAGGGCCCCTTGCTGTACCGTCTGTTCTGCTTGGGGATGAGCTGGGCCCCCCAGTCCCCCATGTGGGGGAACTCTCACCATTGTCCAGCCCCCACAGGGCCCGGGGCGTTCTAGTCCCTGGCCCCTCGGCTGTGCCATTAGCGCCTGGGCCCCCACCCCTTAGATCTTGCTGGAGGTGCCCTCGGGGGGAGTCGGCTTCTTCGGGGGCGGGGCCACAGTCAGCAGGGCCTGGACGGTCCGGGCCAGCGGCGCCAGGCTCTCCTCGTCCAGGACGTGCTGGGGCTGGCACAGGGCTTCCTGGGAGGAGAGAGGAGACGTTAGAGGGGGTGGGGAGGCGGTTGCCTGGACCTCCACCACCAGGGGCGCTGGTGGAAGAAACCCACCACTCACTGTGGGAGACAAGCTGTTCTGCAAGGGGGCGGGAGGGAGATTTTAGAGCAGCCGGGACGCCAGGCCAGATGGGCCCCTTGAACAGCAAGTCCTGTGCGAGGCCGACTCACCGGGGCCACGTTCTGTGCAGCGCCCGGCCCAAGGGGGCCCCCAGTCGCCACGTGACCCGTGAACTGCCCCCCACCCCATCCCCACGGGGCCAGAGGGCACCAGCCCGGCCGCGCCAAAGCACAGACAAGCCAATGCAAACCAAGACAAAAGCCACACGGTGGGTTGGAGCGCTGCTTTTCTCAGCGAACGCGACAGCGCGGGGGGCATGACACACACGCGGCGGCCGGGACACACCGAAAGCGGCCAGGGGACGGGGCACACGTACAACAGGAAATCGCCGAGAGAGAAGGGGCCGCCCGAGTCCACACGCTATTTACACGTTTGTACATGCCGGGCCCGGCGGCCGGGCTCGGCCTTCCAATATATATATCAAATATAGAGCCGTATAATTTAACCGCGTTAAGGCAGCTGAAGCGAGCTGGCCGCAGGGCAGCCCGTGGCCACTGAGAGGCACTGGAGAGCTGGGGAAGGGGGCTAGCTCGCCCCCCAAGGGGGAGCCTGGAGCGGGGCCCACACCAGGGCTCTGGGACCCACAGCAGGTCTCTGTAGGAGGAGGCGGGTTTGAAGGCGGTCGGGGGCCGGCAGCGGGGATCCACCAGGCCCCAGAGGGATACCCAGCCCCACACCCCGCCGTGGGTCTCTCTAAGGCACTAGGCAGGGCTGGGGCCCCCCCGCGGCTCCTCAGAAGCCCCAGAGCTTGTGATAGGCCAGGAAAAGCAGCGACATCACGGAGACATAGAAGAGGGCGAAGCCGGCGAGGGGCCCGGGTAGGGCGGGCGCGGCGTGGGCAGCGGCAGGGCTCTCCTCGGCGGCTCCGGGGCGCAGCAGGGCCCGCAGGGTGCCCCGGAGCCGCCCGGCGTCCCCCTGGAGCACGTCGGAGGCGGAGCAGAGGGCGACCTGGGCCCGGCGAGGGAGACAAAGACAGGAGAGAGGTTACGGGACCTGCTGGGGGGCTGGCACCGGGGAGGAGGAAAATGAGACCGGCTGCCCCCCGCCCCGCCCACTGCGCTGGGCTGGCAACCCTGCATCTGCCAGCACCCAGGGGACCCTGCCAGAGCCAGAAGGGGAGGGGAGTGGGGGCTGGTGTGTTAGAGCAGGGGGGGCTGGGAGCCAGGACTCCTGGGTTCTCTCCCTGGGTGCTGTATGACGGGCCCCACGCTCAGCTGGGGGGGGAGCCGTGCAGGGTCTCAGCCCCGACGCTGCTGCCGTGCAAAGGGGGGACAGGAGCCGTCATCGCCGGCCCAGGGGGGTGGGCGCAGCAGGGTATTCGGGGGGGTGACCCCAAGAGCACTGCAGCTCCTGGGGCGAGGGGCCTGTCAGCTGGGAATCCGTACCCCTAGCCGTGCCTGGGGCGTGGCTTGTGTGAGAGGGGCGTGGCTTTGCACAAGCGGGGCGTGGCTTTGCACAAGAGAGGGCATGGCAATCACATGAGCACAGTCCACTTGCATGAGAGGCTAGGGCAGAGAGAGAGGCTGGGCTTTGCACAGGGTAGTGCAACTGCACAAGAAGGGGCAGGGCCTTGCACTAGTGCAGCCACACGGGGGTGCCATGGAGAGGTGACTCTCTGCTCCCAGCTGCACAGCACAGAAATCAGAGACGCCCCCCCCGCCCCCAGCCCCCGCGTTACCTCTGGGACCCCCATGTGGCGACAGGCCTCCAGGAAGCTCTCCACGTTTTTCCGACATTTGATCTTGTTCAGCTTTGGCTGTGGGGAGAGCAGAGAGGGGTGAGAGGGCTGGGGGGCCGCGGGGGGCTCAGGGCGCTGTGGGGAGCAGGGAAGCCCAAGCTGCTGTCCCGTCATGTGGACGCTAAGGTTTTGTTTCAAGAAGATGCAGCCCAGCCCTCAGTTCTGGGGAGAGAACCCAGGAGTCCTGGCTCCCAGTCCCCCCGCTCTAACCCACCAGCCCCCACTCCCCTCCCAGAGCCGGGGAGAGAACCCAGGAGTCCGGGCTCCCAGCCCCCCCCTGCTCCAACCCACCAACCCCCACTCCCCTCCCAGAGCCAGAGAGAGAACCCAGGAGTCCTGGCTCCCAGCCCCCCCTGCTCTAACCCCCCAGCCCCCACTCCCCTCCCAGAGCCAGGGAGAGAACCCAGGAGTCCTGGCTCCCAGCCCCCCTGCTCTAACCCACCAGCCCCCACTCCCCTCACAGCGCCGGGGAGAGAACCCAGGAGTCCTGGCTCCCAGCCCCCCCTGCTCTAACCCACCAGCCCCCACTCCCCTCCCAGCGCCGGGGAGAGAACCCAGGCGTCCAATGCGGGGCGGGGCTCCCCACTCACCACGGCGGGAGACGGGACGTGGATGAAGGGCACAGAGCGCGGGCGCAGGTGGTTGGCCAGCTGGCACAGCACGGCCCCATTGGCCAGGGCGTCACCCAGGTCCTCCGTCAGTGTCACGCTGAGCCGCGACTCGATGGCCTGTGGGGGGGGAGAGATGGGCAGGTGGGCGGGGTCCACGGATACCCCCCACGCACGCGCTCACTGCAGGGAACTTACACACAGGTGTCTAGAGGAAGATCAAATTACTTCCCCGGGAAATCAGGGGCAGAGCCCGGGAGAACCCAGGCGTCCTGGCTCCCAGCCCCCACTGCTCTAACCCACCAGCCTCCGCTCCCCTCCCAGAGCCGGGGAGAGAACCCAGGCGTCCTGGTTCCCAGCCTTGCAGACCCTGGTGCGGGATCTCAGCCAAGCTTTCAGGGTCTCGGGGGCGGGGAGGTGTGCCGAAGTGGGAATGTCTTTAATATTTTGTCTGAATACTGTGTGCGCGCCTCGGTTTCCCCACGTGTCATTCCTCTATCTAGGGGGTGGAATCGGTGCGGTGACCCCTAGAGGCAGGTGTGACGGCAACGGGCTAATGGGGCACAGAGACCAGCCCACGCTCTGTAGCCCGGCACCCCATGGCCAGGGTTGTCCCCGGCGAGGAGCCGGCCGGAGGGGCTGGGAACGAAGTGCCCAGCGGACCGGTTTGCCAGGGAGAGAGACGAAGCCTGGGGGGGGGGGGTAGGGGCCTTTGGGGGGCGTCAGGGGGGTCCCCAGGAGCCCCACCCAGGGGACTCGGTGCGGGAAGCTCACGGGGGGACCCGGGGGCGGGGGAGGGGGGGCACATCTGTACCTTGCGGAGCTGGGCTGTTAACTCCTTCTCATCCAGGTCGTGCGAGCTGGCCCGTAGCCGCAGGGGGTGCTGGTGGTCCGCGGTGCAGTCGTGGGGGGCACAGGCTGCGGAGAGGACGGCAGGGCTCAGGGGGGTGGAGACGCAGGGCCGGCGGGGAGCGCACGGCCCCGTGCAGATCTGCCGGCCACGGGCAGGATTTGAACCCTGGACCCGCAGAGCTGCCGGGGGCCACGGCAGTACCCCGGCCTGCCAGCAGAGGGGGGCAGAGCCGCGTGGCGCCACCTACCGGAGCCGGGCTTGATGGCGGTCCGCGACGAGGAGCGGAAGAGGAAGCTGCTGGGCTTCTGGGCCGAGCTGGGCTCCCGGGCCGGGGGGCTGGAGACCGGCGGGGGGAGGGACTCTGGGGGGCAGGGGGAGAGCGAAGGTGAGATCTTTCCCCACAGCACCCCCGAACCGCACAGCTGGGACCTCGGCGCTGCAGGTCCCTTCAGCCAGGATCAGCTACCCCAGGGGGATACGTGTCCCATGCCAGAGCCAGGAGAGAACCCAGGAGTCCGGGCTCCCAGCCCCCCCACTCTAACACACCAGCTCCCACTCCCCTCCCAGAGCCAGGGAGAGAACCCAGGAGTCCTGGCTCCCAGCCCCCCTGCTCTAACCACCAGACCCCACTCCCCTCCCCGGAGACACTCCCTGGCCATACGTCTCCTGCCGCGGCCTCTCCCCGGCCCCCCCGAGCATTACCCCTCTCCTGGCCGCACCCCCCCTTCCCGCACTCACCCTGCTGCTGGGGCATCTGCCCAGGGGACGCCGGGCTGGAGACGCCGGGCGGCTGCTCGGTGCCCGGAAACGGCGGGGGGGGGGGGGGGGAGGGGAGTCAGCCTGAGTCCCATGGGGCACCATCCCCCCCACCCCCAAACCCCTTCCAACCCCAGTCCCTCCCCTCTCACCTGGGTCCTCGGCTTCCTCGGGGGCAGGCTGCTGCTCTCTGATGGGCCACTGAGGGGAGACAGAGCCAGGTGAGGGGGCTGCTCCGGGCACCCGAGGGGGCGGGAAGTGCCCCCCACACTGGGATAGGGCCTCCGATCCTGGCCGTGAGGGGAGGAGGCAGGGTATGCGGGGGGGACGAGGGGAACCGCTCAGCCACTCTCACCTCCAGAGGGTGACAGCGTTAGAGCAGCCCCAAGGCAGCTCTAGCTTATATGGGGGGGGGGCACCTGAATCCCAGCAGCTCCACGGGGCTTCAAGGGCCCAGGGGAGACAGGAGCAACCTGCCAATGAGGGGGGGGAGAGGACCTCTCCTGGGGGGGGGCGCAGGGGGGGGGAGGGTCTCGCGGGGGGGGGGGGGGGGGGGGGGGGCGCCCCCCCCCCCCCCCCCGCCCCGGCGGGGGCCCGCCCCCCCTCCACGTACCTGTCCCGCTTCTCCAGCGCCTGGCTCCGCAACGCCTGCTGCTGCCGCTCCCTCTCCTGCCAGATCTGCAGCGTCTCAGGGCGCCTCCGCTCCTCACTGGGGGGCTCTTCCCGGGGAGGGCTGGGCCTGGGGGGCGGGATTGGGGGCATTGGTGGGGGGCAGAACCTGGGCCAGCACTCCGCAGCTTAGTTTCCCCTACAGGTGTGTGTGGGGGGGGTGTCAGATGAGAGGATAACAACCTACTACAGCTGAATTACAGCTAAGACCCCTCGCCCGGCGCTGAGATGCGGCCACCTCTGGGGCGGGGCGG
>NW_020694960.1:0-3525 GCF_002925995.2 Terrapene triunguis
ATGGGGACAGTCATATCAGTTGTAGGACTGATGAATGAAATTGTTTTTAATTGTTTACTTTATTAATGTAACTTCATAAGTAAAGTTTTATGAATGAAACAATATTCATTCATAAAACCGGTTACCCCAATAACTGGCTAATTAACAGTTAAGATGCTTGTTAAGAGCCATAGCTGTTCAGTCAGCTGCCTTTGTAAATTTCACTATCAATCCAATTCCTGCTTAAATCACTGAGACTTGCACTGTTTCAGTATTGTAACTTCTATTCACCATTTATTACACTTGCCTACAGTGTAACTTCCGTTCACTGTTTGCCATCCACTATATTTGTCTCTATTGTAACTTATGTTCACTGTTTGCCATATTGTAATTCAAACCCCATTTTAAAACGCTTACTCCATTTTGTAAGGGCTTGCTGCAACCTTCATTTTTGCAAACCCTGCTGTAATCTTATTAGTTTAGTTTAGATGTGTGAATGAGGTATGTATGGATGATGGAATCAACCTCCAGCCCCAGCCTGTCCTGATTAAATAGAGTTCAAACACCAACGGCTGAAGATGCAGACAAGAGCCCTAACAAAGTAAGAAGAATCCACCCTAAAAAGAAAAGGTACAATAGAAGGAAGATCAAAGCCCGGTCCGAGGCTGAAAGTCATGTCTGCAATTGACGGGTGATCAATCACCAAACCCAGAGGCAGCGTGACACAGCAAGAATCTGGATCCAAACTAAAGCCTACAAAAAGGATGGGTGAGATGGAAAACTTTGGAGGAGGGTAACATTCTGCTGCCAACATGGAAGGGCATCGGTGCATGCCCAACAGAGACCCAGCTCGTCCTTGTGCCCGGCTTTCCTGGCCGGTTAGCCGCCACAAGCTACGAACCCAAGCTGCAGACTCAAGCAGGACTGGTAACTATGCAGCAGCTGCAAAACTTCTGATGGATGTGTGTGTGTGTGTATGTGAATGTGTGTGTGTGTGTGTATAGGTATTAGGTATAAGGTGTGTGTATAAGGATTAAGATATTAGTTATTGGTCATAAATCAAATTATCATAATAAATGTGGCTTCTTTGTCTTGACCCCTAAAACGATCCTGTGTAAGTTTGTGGGACAACACAGTATAACGGTGCTTTATACCAGTACAGTGAAGGGAATAAGCTATACTGGTGTAAGACACTTGTATGAGGATATAACTGTGTGCACAGTAGAAGTTGTGCTGGGACAACTATTAAGGGAGATGTAAATAAATGCATCCCTACCCAAAATAGTTATGGAACTACCAATATACAGACTCACAGGTGTGGCCTTGGGGTCAGTTCCCTTCCCCTCTCTGCATCAGTTTCCTGCAAACTAGCAGGGGAAGTGGTGGTTTCTCCATTTCTTGATGTCTTCCAATGAAGACTAGATGCCTTTCTGGAGTGTGCTTTGGTCCAAAACTAGCCACTGTGCTATACAAGAGTTCTGTGATATCTAGCCACTGTGCTATACAAGATGCTATACAAGAGGCGGGGAGGGGAGGGGTCAGATGATATGATCTAATGGTCTCTTCTGGCCTTAAAGTCTAGAAATCTCTGAAAACCGGAGTGTGGCACATTGAGCAGCCTCTGATGTTTTCATGAGTAGCCTGATTGATCCCCAGAGCTAACAGTGAGTGTGTTTGTGTGTGTGGGGGGGGGCGATACAGGGGGAGCAGCTCAAGACTGTCCTACATAAATGAGGAAAAGTTGAGGTGCCTTTATTATTCTTTTGTTCCACTCTTTCTTTCTATGGGTAATTTGCCAATGCAATTTCACTGTCTTCCTTTTAAAGAAACAAACAAAAATAAGGCAATGGCTATTGAAAATAGCAATTCCAGTCCTAATAACCACTGGGAAGAATTTCTTGCTCAATTTTATCCTACTTTTTCTATAGCAAGTTACAGTGGATCAGTATATTTGATTTGGGAGAAATGAAGTAACAGCTGCCAAAACTGAGCTTGAGCACTCCTGAATTTTGAGGTGTTCAAATCTGGAAGGCAGGTGCTGGGAGGGGGGCGCGGGCTGTGGCTCCGCAGGGGAGCACGGCAGAATGTCTGCAGCAGCATGTCTGGCACTGCGCGAAGCCAGACACGCTGGTCTGAGAGGCACGGTAAGGGGGCTGGGGCGTTGGAGAAGGGGTAGGTGGTTCTTTTTTTTTTTTTTTTTTTTTTTTTTTTTTTTTTTAGGCATGGGAGTCCCAGGGGTTTGTCAGGTGACAGGTAGGGGGTGGGGTCCTGGGGGGCAGTTGGGGCAGGGGTCCTGGGAGGGGGTGATCAGGGGACAGGGAGCAGGGGGGTTGGATGGGTTGGGGTTTCTGTGGGGGGCAGACGGAGGGAGTGGATGGTGGCAGGGTGGGGCTACCCTCCCTCCCCGTGGAGTGTCCTATTTTTTGAATGTTAAAATATGGTATCCCTACCTTCACAGTGCAGCTCTCCATTCACAGCAGCATGAGGTCTCAGCTACCTCACTCCCTCCCCCTCTTTCCTGTTGGTAGTGGCCAAGGGAATGCTGGGAAATGTAGTTCTTTCCCTGCTCCAGGGCTGGCTCTATAGGCAGGGAGCTAACCAAGGAACTACAGCTCCCAGGGCCCCCTGTTGGTTCTCAGCTCCCATGCTGGATCCCTGCCGCCCCTGCAAATGGGCTGCCCCAGGCACGTGCTTGCTTTGCTGGTGCCTAGAGCCGCCCCTGAGCACGAGGAAGACCAAGGACAGGGTAGGCCCACTGCTCAGTGACGAGGGAGAAACAGTAACAGGAAACTTGGAAATGGCAGAGATGCTTAATGACTTCTTTGTTTCGGTCTTCACCGAGAAGTCTGAAGGAATGCCTAACATAGTGAATGCTAATGGGAAGGGGGTAGGTTTAGAAGATAAAATAAAATAAGAACAAGTTAAAAATCACTTAGAAAATTTAAAAGAACAGGAGTACTTGTGGCACCTTAGAGACTATCAAATTTATTTCAGCATAAGCTTTCGTGCCTGCAAGTCACCAGGGCCTGATGAAATGCATCCTAGAATACTCAAGGAGCTAATAGAGGAGGTATCTGAGCCTCTAGCTATTATCTTTGGAAAATCATGGGAGACAGGAGAGATTCCAGAAGACTGGAAAAGGGCAAATATAGTGCCCATCTATAAAAAGGGAAATAAAAACAACCCAGGAAACTACAGACCAGTTAGTTTAACTTCTATGCCAGGGAAGATAATGGAGCAAGTAATTAAGGAAATCATCTGCAAACACTTGGAAGGTGGTGTGACGTTCTGAGTGTAAAATAATATTTCATTGAAAGATGACAGGGCCAGAAAGAGTTAATTAACTCAGACTGGCCTGACCCATGGGTGAATTGTAGAAACTGGTTAGGAAGATATGTAAATGAATAGAGCTTTGAAATGCAAGTCTGCATTGTTAGAGATCTCAAGGGTAGATGTTTGCTCAGGTCTTGTGATGTAAACAAACAAGTCTTGTCTATTGCTGTAACTTTAATTCAAAGATCAAAAAGGAATATTAACATTTATGAT
>NW_020694960.1:3625-5146 GCF_002925995.2 Terrapene triunguis
CTGTAACTTTAATTCAAAGATCAAAAAGGAATATTAACATTTATGATACTTGAGTGAAATAGTATTATTGTCTCTATGTCTCTTTGAAGGTTGTGGTAACCTGTATCTGAACTGTTTAATGGCTAAATTGCCCTGTGCTAATTGCCAGGATGTTTGGGAGAAGGAGAGTTAAGCCTATTGTTTTCTCAGGCCGAAAGGCTGCTGGAAATGTATAAGAACCCTGGGACACGATTCTGCTTCGTCTCAGATCTGCTTTGGGTTTCAAGAGGGGGAAATCTTAAGCCACAAGGATTGAGCTCCCCAGTCACTGACTGGAGTCACCCTGAATATGGACATTGGACTATAACCTATGGACTATATCTAAAAGGACTTTTGTCAACTGCAAGGTCACCTTTGCTATGTATCTGAACCTCAAGAATTGAATTCAAGTCTGTATGTATATTGATCTTTTAACCAACACTCTCTCTCTTTTCTTTTTTAATACATTTTAGGTTAGTTCGCCTTTGCGACCAGGTGCTGCTAACAGGGAGTTTCGCAAGGGAGTTCTCCAGGTGAAGGAGGAGCAAATACAGGACCCTTGGGGTAAGTGACTGTCTGTAGTGTGTGTTTGTGGGTTACTTGCTGTGTGCTGAGCTTGTGTTTGTCAGTTGTTTGGTTGGTTGGTTGTTTGAAGGACCATGTGCTGTGGCTGGCAGTTGGAAGCTGTGAGCTTCAAAGGAAGGTCTGAAGGCTAGAAGCCTCTGGTAATTGGCTGAGCCTTAATCAGTGGGCGGGGCATTCACCCAGGCCAGGGCTTTATAAAGCAGCGCACAAGCAGGATACTGGGCTTAGATGGACCTTTGATCTGACCCGGTATGGCCTTTCTTATGGTCTTATGTAATAAGAATTGGTTATTAGCGTGTATTTTGGGTAAGATCTAAGTTATAATTGGATCTGGGTATGTGGCTGATCCTTTGGGATTGGAAGAACCTTTTCTTTTATATGATGAAGGAAGATTTTCAGTAATCATATATCTGACAGGTGTGTCTGGACGGAGGCCTGAGGCTGGGTACTTCAAGGGAACTGCGTTGTTTGGACTTCTAAGTAACCAGTGAGGTACTATAGAAGCTGTTTTGTGCTGGCTTGGTAAATCTAAGTATTGGAATAACCACCAGCGTTTGGGGTTGGTCTGCCCCGTTTTGTTTGCAGTTCACCCTGATTGAGTGACCTCAGCTGGCTCCCACGGGCAGCACCGTCACAGATGGTAAGGTGATAGGGAATAGCCAGCATGGATTTGTAAAGAACAAATCGTGTCAAACCAATCTGATAGCTTTCTTTGATAGGATAACGAGTCTTGTGGATAAGGGAGAAGCGGTGGATGTGGTATACCTAGACTTTAGTAAGGCATTTGATACAGTCTCGCATGATATTCTTATCGATAAACTAGGCAAATACAACTTAGATGGGGCTACTATAAGGTGGGTGTATAACTGGCTGGATA
Organism: Terrapene triunguis; assembly: GCF_002925995.2. Classification (NCBI taxonomy): domain Eukaryota; kingdom Metazoa; phylum Chordata; order Testudines; family Emydidae; genus Terrapene; species Terrapene triunguis. The sequence continues at coordinate 5,106 of NW_020694960.1, forward strand.
ACCGTACTCAGAGAGTAGTTATTAATGGTTCCCAATCCTGC
>NW_020694961.1:0-2015 GCF_002925995.2 Terrapene triunguis
CAAGATTTGGTGGTGATGGGGGACTTCAACTATCCGGATATATGTTGGGAAAATAACACAGCGGGGCACAGACTATCCAACAAATTCTTGGACTGCATTGCAGACAACTTTTTATTTCAGAAGGTTGAAAAAGCTACTAGGGGGGAAGCTGTTCTAGACTTGATTTTAACAAATAGGGAGGAACTCGTTGAGAATTTGAAAGTAGAAGGCAGCTTGGGTGAAAGTGATCATGAAATCATAGAGATTGCAATTCTAAGGAAGGGTAGAAGGGAGTATAGCAAAATAGAGACAATGGATTTCAGGAAGGCGGATTTTGGTAAGCTCAGAGAGCTGACAGGTAAGGTCCCATGGAAATCAAGACTGAGGGGAAAAACAACTGAGGAGAGTTGGCAATTTTTCAAAGGGACACTATTAAGGGCCCAAAAGCAAGCTATTCCGCTGGTTAGGAAAGATAGAAAATGTGGCAAAAGACCACCTTGGCTTAACCACGAGATCTTGCATGATCTAAAAAATAAAAAGGAGTCATATAAAAAATGGAAACTAGGACAGATTACAAAGGATGAATATAGGCAAACAACACAGGAATGCAGGGGCAAGATTAGAAAGTCAAAGGCACAAAATGAGCTCAAACTAGCTACGGGAATAAAGGGAAACAAGAAGATTTTTTATCAATACATTAGAAGCAAGAGGAAGACCAAAGACAGGGTAGGCCCATTGCTCAGTGAAGAGGGAGAAACAGTAACAGGAAACTTGGAAATGGCAGAGATGCTTAATGACTTCTTTGTTTCGGTCTTCACCGAGAAGTCTGAAGGAATGCCTAACATAGTGAATGCTAATGGGAAGGGGGTAGGTTTAGCAGATAAAATAAAAAAAAGAACAAGTTAAAAATCACTTAGAAAAGTTAGATGCCTGCAAGTCACCAGGGCCTGATGAAATGCATCCTAGAATACTCAAGGAGCTAATAGAGGAGGTATCTGAGCCTCTAGCTATTATCTTTGGAAAATCATGGGAGACGGGAGAGAATCCAGAAGACTGGAAAAAGGCAAATATAGTGCCCATCTATAAAAAGGGAAATTAAAACAACCCAGGAAACTACAGACCAGTTAGTTTAACTTCTGTGCCAGGGAAGATAATGGAGCAAGTAATTAAGGAAATCATCTGCAAACACTTGGAAGGTGGTAAGGTGATAGGGAATAGCCAGCATGGATTTGTAAAGAACAAATCATGTCAAACCAATCTGATAGCTTTCTTTGCTAGGATAACGAGTCTTGTGGATAAGGGAGAAGCTGTGGATGTGGTATACCTAGACTTTAGTAAGGCATTTGATACGGTCTCGCATGATATTCTTATCGACAAACTAGGCAAATACAATTTAGATGGGGCTACTATAAGGTGGGTGCATAACTGGCTGGATAACCGTACTCAGAGAGTTGTTATTAATGGTTCCCAATCCTGCTGGAAAGTCATAACGAGTGGGGTTCCGCAGGGGTCTGTTTTGGGACTGGCTCTGTTCAATATCTTCATTAACGACTTAGATATTGGCATAGAAAGTACGATTATTAAGTTTGCGGATGATACCAAACTGGGAGGGATTGCAACTGCTTTGGAGGACAGGGTCATAATTCAAAATGATCTGGACAAATTGGAGAAATGGTCTGAGTTAAACAGGATGAAGTTTAACAAAGACAAATGCAAAGTGCTCCACTTAGGAAGAAAAAATCAGTTTCACACATACAGAATGGGAAGAGACTGTCTAGGAAGGAGTACGGCAGAAAGGGATCTAGGGGCTATAGTGGACCACAAGCTAAATATGAGTCAACAGTGTGATGCTGTTGCAAAAAAAGCAAACATGATTCTGGGATGTAACAACAGGTGTGTTGTGAGCAAGACACGAGAAGTCATTCTTCCGCTCTACTCTGCTCTGGTTAGGCCTCAGCTGGAGTAGTGTGTCCAGTTCTGGGCACCGCTTTTCAAGAAAGATGTGGAGAAATTGGAAAGGGTCCAGAGAAGAGCAA
>NW_020694962.1:0-6194 GCF_002925995.2 Terrapene triunguis
GAGTGGTACTGGTGGTGATACTGGGAAACTGGAGTGTCTAAGGAGATTGCTTGTGAGACTTGCGGTTAGCCAGTGGGGTGAGACCGAAGTCCTCTTAGTCTGGCTGGTTTGGTTTGCCTTAGAGGTGGAAAAACCCCAGCCTTGGGCTGTAACTGCCCTGTTTGAGCAATTTGTCCTGAGTTGGCACTCTCAGTTGGGTTCTGCCAGAACCGCATTGTCACAGTGGCGTAGTCGGCAGGATCCACAGAACCAGGTCAATTAAGCTTTGGGTCAGAACCCCACGCTATCCAAATTTGAATTTTGGGATTGAGAGTTTTGTTGGTTAAAGAGCTGCTGCAATGGCTGAGCAAAGAGCATATGAGGGACTTGGCAAAAAAGCCCTAGAAAAATTGTGTTCAGAAAAGAGGATAAGCTTTAGAAAGAAAGCTACAAATCAAGAACTGAGAAATCTGTTAATAGCCAGTGATCAGGGGGCAAGAGCACAGCCCTTACCTGAGGCTACAGAAGATGCAGAAAAAATTAGGATGCAAAAGGTGACAAGTAAACTGCAGTTTGAGCATGAACAGAAGCTAGCAGATCTTCGATTGCTGGAGAAGCAAAAGATAGCAGAATTAGAGAAGGAAGCCGATCAAAGAAAGAAGGAGGCTGATGAGCGAGAAGAGAGAGCTCGTAAGGGGCGTCTAGAGCTGCTCGCTGCTGAACAGGAGACGGCCAGACTTCAGCTCCATGTAATGGAAGAGCGGAGAAAGTCATCCCCACCTGGTTCTCCACTTCCCCCCCGCCATGAGAAAAACTGGGAAAGGATGTGTCCCATTTACAACGATACTGAGGATATAGAGGAGTTTTTGTCTACTTTTGAACGCCTCTGCAATCTGTACCAGACCCCCGAGGGTCAGCGAATGCCTGTCCTGCTGACCAGACTGACTGGAAAAGCCAGGGAGGTATTTAATGAATTGGGGGAACAAGAAGCCTTAGATTATGAGCGGTTTAAGGATTCTGTGTTAAGGCGGTTCAAGGTTACTCCTGAATCTTACAGAGTTAAGTTTAGAGAGTTTAAAATGTCTAAGGATTGTACTTTTGTAGAATGTGCTCATAAGCTGATGGGTTTTGTTAAAAAGTGGGTTGTGGGAGCCAAGGTGCATGGGAGTTTTGAAAAACTGCTGGATTTAATAACTTTGGAACAGTTCTTAGAAATTGTGCCTGACAATGTGAGAGCAGCTGTGTGTGATAGGGACCCTGAGTCAGTCCTACGGGCAGCAGAGATTGCGGCTGCCCATACCCAAAACAGGGCTCGAGAAGGGTGTAAAACCCCGGGGAAAACTAATCACCATTCTCCCCAGTTCAAGAGGAGGGAAGGATTTAAAAGTAAACCTGTCCCTGACTCTTCTAAAGGAGTTCAAGGGGGCCCGGAGGGTAGGAACTCTCATCCCAGGACGGAACAGATTACATGCTATCACTGTGGTATGCTGGGCCACATGAGACCAGACTGCCCGACTCTGAAGGGCAGCCCAAAGCCAGCCACCCCAAATGCCACGATAAATGCCAACTCCATTACCCTGAGCACTCAGGCTGAACCAAGCCACAGCAGCTCCACCTTGAGTTCAGGTGCAAGCACAGCAGTAGCTAATGTTAACCCCATCGTCTCCAGTGGCATGGGAGGAGGTGATAAACTCACCAGTTATGTCAGGACTGAGGCATGGGAGGGGAGTGAGAGGTTTATCATGGAGGCCAAGGTCAATGATGTTGAATGCACGGGATGGCGAGACACTGGCTCGGATGGAACTATAGTCAAGGGACATCTGGTGAAGCCGGAGGACATGCTGCCAGGGGAGTATGTGACGGTAGTGGCGTTATCCGAGTACTCTGTGGACCTGCCGATGGCTAGAATCCACCTGGAGTGGGATAGCTTTAAAGGGGATGTGAAGGCCGCTGTCCGGGATTTGATTCCGGCTGATGTGTTGGTAGGAAATAACATATTGGGGGTGCCTGGCCAAGTTAATGTAGTGACCAGGGCACAAAAGGAATTTGGGGCTGTGGCACATACCCTGACTGATGGCAGTGAGGGGGCCAGCAAACAGACAGAGAGTGCCTCTCAAGATGGATCAGGTGAGGGTTTGTCTGAAATATCAGAGATGATTCTGAATCCAAAGAAAACCTGGAGTGAATTCATTGTGGCTCAGCAGAGCGATGTATCTCTAGAGAGAGCCAGGAATGATGCTCAGAGTCGGGTCCCAGCCTGTGAAGAGAGAGGCAGGTTTTTTATGCAGGATGGGCTGTTGTATAGGGAACCGCCTAGGGGAAGAAAGAATTCCCAAGCAGCAGCTCGCGAACAGCTTGTGGTACCTGAGAGTTACCGCAATGATTTGTTGAAGTTGGCTCATGATAGTCCCTTTGCAGGACATCTGGGTATAGGCAAAACGTGTGACAGGCTAGAGCAGAATTTCTACTGGCCTCACCTTTTTGGGTCGGTGAGAGATTACTGCAGGAGCTGTGAGCTGTGCCAGAAGCGTAAGGGATTAAGGGGGCCAAGCAAGGTGCCCCTCCAGCCTCTGCCCATTATTGGGGAGGCTTTTGCCAGAGTAGCTGTGGATATTGTGGGGCCCCTCCCAAAACCTTCCAGAAATGGGAAGAAGTACATCCTGGTGTTGGTAGATTTTGCTACCAGATATCCAGAGGCTGTAGCCTTGGCTAATATCGAGGCAGAGACAGTGGCAGTGGCCTTATTCTCTATTTTTAGCAGAGTGGGTTTGCCCAAGGAAATATTGTCTGACCGTGGGTCTAACTTTATGTCTGTGGTTTTCAAGCAGTTGTGGGAGTTATGTGGGGTGAAGCACCTGAAAGCCGCTCCCTACCACCCCCAGACTAATGGTCTAGTGGAGAGGTTCAATGGAACCCTGAAGGCTATGTTGAAAATGTATGTGGATAGACGACAGAATGACTGGGATGTTATGCTGCCGTATCTATTATATGCATACAGGAGCGTGCCCCAAGAGTCTACAGGGTTTGCTCCCTTTGAACTGCTCTATGGGAGGCAGGTCCGGGGGCCCCTAGATTTGGTTCGTGACTCGTGGGAAGGTAATGTGGAGGAGGCAGAGCAGCCGGTGGCTGAGTATGTGGCTCAATTCAAGGAGAGTTTGCAGGAAATGATGAAGTTGGTTGAGCAGAATCTGAAAGAGAGCCAGGATACTCAGAAAGCCTGGTATGACAGAGATGCTAAAGAGAGAGCGTTTGAAATAGGGGACATGGTGTTGGTGCTAGATCCTGTCCGGAAGAACAAGATGAAAGATGTTTGGTCTGGACCCATGGAGGTAGTGGAAAGGATTAATGAGGTTACCTATGATGTGAGGAAGCCCCAGGTTCAGGGAAGTGTGCAGACAGTGCATGTGAACAGAATGAAGGCTTACCATGCAAGGGAGGTAAATGTGAACATGATCTGTTATTCTGAGGAAGAGGCAGGGTCCGTCCCTTTAATTGACATGGTTGCTGAAAGCCAGGAGGAGACGCCTCTCGAGAGCATTGAGATGGGGGAGGATTTAACCCCCCCCTCAAAGAAAGGAACTGCTGATGCTGTTAAAACACCACAAGCGGACATTCTCCAATAGGCCAGGGCTCACAGATAGGATGACACACTCCATTCAGACGGTGGGTCCCCGCCCAGCCCCAGCAGAGCTTACAGGGCCAAGGGAGAGATGCAAAGACAGATCCAGGAAGAGGTGGAAAGCATGTTGACAATGGGAATAATCACCAGATCCCAGAGCCCCTGGACCTCTCTCATTGTGATGGTGCCAAAAAAGGACAAGACCATGAGGTTTTGTGTGGATTACAGGAAGCTAAATGCTATCACCCAGCCTGACCCTTACCCCACACCCAGAATAGAGGATCTACTGGATACGCTGGGAGGGGCAAGGTTTATAAGCACCCTGGACCTGACTAAGGGGTACTGGCAAATACCCCTAGATGCCGAGGCACAAGAAAAATCCGCTTTCATAGTGGAATCGGGCCTATATGAGTTCAAAGTGCTGCCCTTTGGGATGCGAAATTCAGGGGCTACGTTCATGAGACTTATAAATGAGGTCCTACGGGGATTAGAATCTTTTGCGAGGGCCTATATAGACGACCTGGCCGTATTCAGCAGTTCGTGGCAAGATCACCTGAACCACATAGGGATTGTGCTGCACCGGCTCAGGGAGGCTAATCTAACGGTTAAGGTTTCTAAATGCAGAATGGGAGCTGCTGAGGTGACCTACCTAGGGCACAGGGTGGGCAATGGGCAACTGCGCCCAGAGCCTTTAAAGGTAGAGGCCATTAAAAACTGGCCAACCCCTAGAACTAAAAAGCAGGTCCAATCCTTCATTGGTCTGGCCAACTATTACAGGAGATTTGTGCAGGGATTCAGCGACATTGTTGCTCCCATCACAGACCTGACGAAAAAGGAAAAACCAGACCGGGTGCTGTGGACGGAGGCCTGTGAGCAGGGTTTTCAAAGCATAAAGAGCGCTTTGGCCAAAGAGCCTTTTTTGGCCAGCCCAGATTTTGAAAAGCCTTTTTTACTATGTACAGACGCTTCCAATATTGGGCTGGGGGCAGTGCTAATGCAGGAGGGGGAAGGAGGTAAGAGACATCCCGTGGCATATCTAAGTAAGAAATTGTCCCCCACTGAGCAAAATTACGCTACCATTGAAAAGGAATGTTATGCCATTGTCTGGGCTGTCAAGCAACTTAAGCCCTATTTGTACAATAAAAAATTCACTGTGTTGAGTGATCATGCCCCTCTGATCTGGCTGCACAAGGCCAAGGGCAACAACTCCAGGTTGCTGCGTTGGAGTTTAGCCCTTCAGGAGTATGAAATGGATATAGTCCGCATAAGGGGAAAGGAAAATATTGTAGCTGATGCATTGTCCAGAGTGGAGAGCTCTTAGGATGCAGTCAGGGATGTTTGTGACATCCCTTCCTGCATCAATTTTGCGTTGGGGGTGTGACGTTATTGAAATAATCTGGGACCATATAGATCATTGGTGCAACCAAGGTCCTGTAGTGGCACCCAGATCTTGTATAAAGGGGGTCAAATGGGGTGTCTAAGACAAGGTTATGGTTTACTGGTTATAATTATGCTGTCTATATGTGGGTATCAATTTTGTAGTTGAAGTTATGAATATTGGCTCCATGCTGTCTGTATTTCAAACTTATGCTATGCTGCTGGGGGACATCCCAGACAAACTGGTGTTAGCTCTGCCTAGCCTGCTTGATGGCCCATTAAGGACCATCAGCTATACAATGGACCCATTGAGAGAAGGCAGATACGCCTTGTAACTCAGCAAAGTATGCAGGGACTGGCCCATGTGACTCCAGACTCCATGTTGCTGTAATTTTCCACAGTAAGAACAAAGAGGTGTTCTTACACCTGGAAAAGACTATATAAGGCTGATGCCTCATCTCCATCTGGTCTTCAATCCTGCTTCTTACCTCTGGAGGAACTTTGCTACAAGCTGAAGCTTTGAACAAAGGACTGAGGACCCATCCCAGCGGGGGATGTATTCCAGAGACTTGATTTGAACCTGCAGTTTATTCTATCGCTGCTGCAAGCCTGAACCAAGAACTTTGCCATTACTGTATGTAATTGACTCCATTTAACCAATTCTAGCTCTCATCTCTATCTTTTTCCTTTTATGAATAAACCTTTAGATTTTAGATTCTAAAGGATTGGCAACAGCGTGATTTGTGGGTAAGATCTGATTTGTATATTGACCTGGGTCTGGGGCTTGGTCCTTTGGGATCAGGAGAACCTTTTTCTTTTACTGGGGTCTTGGTTTTCATAACCATTTGTCCCCATAACGAGTGGTACTGGTGGTGATACTGGGAAACTGGAGTGTCTAAGGAGATTGCTTGTGAGACTTGCGGTTAGCCAGTGGGGTGAGACCGAAGTCCTCTTAGTCTGGCTGGTTTGGTTTGCCTTAGAGGTGGAAAAACCCCAGCCTTGGGCTGTAACTGCCCTGTTTGAGCAATTTGTCCTGAGTTGGCACTCTCAGTTGGGTTCTGCCAGAACCGCATTGTCACAGTGGCGTAGTCGGCAGGATCCACAGAACCAGGTCAATTAAGCTTTGGGTCAGAACCCCACGCTATCCAAATTTGAATTTTGGGATTGAGAGTTTTGTTGGTTAAAGAGCTGCTGCAATGGCTGAGCAAAGAGCATATGA
>NW_020694963.1:0-6606 GCF_002925995.2 Terrapene triunguis
CTCCAGCTTCACCACAGCGGGCGCCCGGGAAGCCCGTCTGCTCCGAGCTGCTCCATACGGGGCCTGTCTCATGCCATGGCTGGATGCTCCCAGGGTTGTTTCCTGGAGCCCCGGCTGAGCATCACAGCCTGGTCTCTGTGCTCTGCCCGCCTGGGCTGATCTCTGCTCCGAAACTGCCCCCAGCCCAGGGGCCGCTGTCCTGTGGTGTGCTTTGGGCTCCGCCAGTGCTGGCTTTGCAACGTGCCCGCCTGCCCCCACCCCACACCCCCCCCCCCCGGCGCCCCCCCCCCCCCCGCGCCCCCCCTCCCCACAGCTCCCCCTCCCAGCCACTCAGGCTGCTGGCCACTGCCCCAACCTGGGGGTTCCCAGGCTCTTGGAGTGCAGATGGGTCTAGCACCCACCTGAGCTGCCCCCCAGGGCCTGGCTGCCTAGCCCCTAGCTCAGAGCTGGCCCTTCAGGCTGCCCCATAGCTTGAACGCACCTTGTCCCAGAAGCCCCCTCCCCCCCTCGGTTCGCTCTGCCGGGGCCCAGGGAGCACGTGGGGACACCTAGCCCGCACGGCGTCGCACGCTCACTACACGGGGACACGGGTCCCCCGAAAAGAGGCGCTAATGGCCCCTCTCGGACGGCCCCCGCGGAGTCCCTGGGGGACCCAGCAGACGTCCACAGGCTGGGTAGCTTCTCCCTCATGGAGTCACTCAGCCGGTCAGTGCCCTTCCCCCAGGCATCTGTCCTGCCCCCCCCCAATAGCCATCCACTGCTCCAGAACCACCACCCCGTCCCCCAACCCAGAGCGGGAAGGGCTCCCCGGATCCCCGCCCTTGGCACTCCCCTGCTAGCCACTGGGGCCACCCCTACAGAGGGGCAGGCCTGATACAGCAATTCTCCTAGCCATCGTCCCCCCGTCCTGGCCTGCACAGGGAGCTGGGTGAGCACCAGCCAGAGGCCAGGGCCCCCCCTGCACCCCAACGGCTCCTCCTTGCAGCAGCCTCCACCCCAGAGCAGGGGGCGGCGAGTCCTGGCCAGACCCCGGCTGCGTCCCTGGCGGCCAGCTCCGAGGCTGCTTTATTCTCTGCAGCCCCGTTCAGCGCATGCCCCCCGCTGCTGAGTGCAGAGACCACGTGTGCAGGGCACCCCCGGGGCAGCCAGGAACCCCCAACCTGCCCATGGGGTATCGCCAGGGAGATGCCAGCCTCTGGGGTGAGAGGGGGTGCGTGTCGGGGGGGCAGTACGAGGAGGTGCTGACGTGAGCCGGCCTGGCGCGCCCTGCGTGGGTCAGCGAGGGAGCTGGGCCAGGCTGCCGTGCCCGCGGGTTCGGGTCGCAGGGCATCAGCAGAGCCATGCGGTGTGGCTGCAGCCAGGGTGGCCCCACACGCCTGTATGGACACCCCGGCCCCTCCGCGGGCAGCCCCAGACGGCCCCGCCTGGCACCAGCCCCTCTAACCCCCTCTCTCTCGCTCTCTCTAGGAAGTAAAACCCAAGGCGTGGTGCAAGGCGTCACCTCAGGTACCAGCTGCTCTATTCCCCCGGCCCAGTGCCACGCGTGGGTGGCTGCGCTAACGAGCTCAGGCTAATCGGGGGCTGTGATGTCACCGGCCTAAAGCCCGTTATGTAACGGGGGCCAGAACACGGGCTTCGGAGCTGCTGGGCCAGGACTTGAAACCCAGCCGCCCCATGGCCCCACGCCTGACGGGGGGAGGGCTGAGTCTGCCCCACAGGGCACATGCAGGGGTGGGGGGAGGTGCCTGAGCTCCCTCGCGCTTGCTGGGGCTAGTAGTGTGAGGCCAGGCCTCCCGAGCGCTAGCCCCGGCCGGGCCCTGCCTGGCAGCCGAGGGGCCCCCCCCGGGCTGTAACGCGGCTCCGCCTGCCTCTTCCAGTGGCTGAGAAGACCAAGGAGCAGGCGTCCCAGCTGGGGGGGGCCGTCATCTCAGGGGCTGGGAACATCGCGGCCGCCACCGGCCTGGTCAAGAAGGAGGAGTTCCCCACTGACCTGAAGGTGAGTGTCCCCTACAGCGAGCCGGGGGGTGCAGCCTCTCCAGGGGGACAAGGGGCGTCCCGCACCCACGTCCACAGGGTGGCTATCAGGCCCTGCCCGGTGTGCCTGCCTCAGTTTCCCCTGTCTTCTGCCCATGAAAGGAACATCATCTCAGGGTCTGATACACCCCCCACCCCTGGGCACCATGGCAGTAATACCCCGAAAGCTGGCTTCCCTCCCCCTCTGCCTCCCCACCCCTGCTCAGGGGATCAACCCTCCCGCTCCAGCCCCCCCACCAACAGGAGCCCTGCCTCAGCCTCCCACTTCACAGGGGCTCCCAGCTCTGGCCAGTTCTCACCAGCTTCCCCCAGGCTCCTCACTGCAGCTCCGGGCGCTGCTCTGCGTCCGCTCGTTCCTGGCTCAGGCTTTGACCCTCGCTGCCTCCTTCCCGCTAGGCCGGTGCCCTCTCTGGAGCCCAGCGGGGGTCAGCTGACCTGGCCCAGGTCAAGGGCCAGCTCGCCCTGTGGCAGGGAGTTCCCCAGGCACAGCAGGGCCCAGACTGTGCCAGGGGGGCGAGCGTCTGGAAGGTGGAAAGTCCAACTGGGAATCGGGTTGAGCCCCGGCCAGGCTGCCCAGCCGCCCGCAGACACCGAGCCCCTCAGTGCAGCTGGTTTGGCTTCCCCAGCTGAGCGAGGCCTGGCCGGGGGGGGAGCAGCAGGAGGAGCGGGCGGCTCTTTGCTCGGGGGGTGACTCTCCCCCATCATGGCCAGGACAGCACCGCCCGCTGGCTGGAAAGGAATCGCTGAGGGGGCGCGTGGTGTGCACAGCGAGTACCTAAGGGGCGCGCTGGGATCCGCACACAGGCAGGTGGAGACGGGGAGGTGCATGCATGGACGTGTGCAGACATGTGTGTACATGGTTGTGTGCGTGTGGAAGGGTGTGTACATGCGGGGAGGTTTACGGACGTGTGCGTGCTTGTATGAGACCGTGCGTGGGTGCATGTATGTGCAAGGATGTGTAGGGATGTGTGTTTATACAAGGCCGCGCGTGGGGGTGTGCACGTGCAGAGATGTGTATAGACGTGTGTGTGCATGTACAAGACCGGGCGTGGGGGCGTGTGTGTATACAAGGCCGTACATGGATGTGTGTAAATGTATGGGGGTGTGCACATGCAGGGATGTGTGTGGACGTGTGCATGTGTGGACGAGCTCTTGTGTGTGTACATGCAGGGATGTGTATGGATGTGTGTATACAAGGCCATGTGTGTGGGGGTGTATGTGTACGAGGCCGTGCGTGGGGATGTGTGCGTGTACGAGGCCGTGCGTGTGTGTGTACGTGTACGAGGCCATGCGTCGGTGTGTGCATGTGCAGGGATGTGTATAGATGTGTGCATGCGTGTAAGAGGTCGTGCGTGGGGGTGTGCACGTGTACAAGGCTGTGCATAGGTGCGTGTATGTGCAGGGATGTGTGTGGACGTATGCATGTGTGTACGAGGCGGTGTGTGTACATGTGGGGATGTGTATGGATGTGTTTGTATACAAGGCTCTGCTTACGTGCATGTACATGCTGGGATGTGTAGACCGTGTGCGTGCATGTACGAGGCCGTGCATGGGTGTGTGTGTGTGTACGAGACCATGCATGGGGGGGTGTACATGTGGGGATGTGTATGGACATGTGTGTATACAAGGCTGTGTGTAGGTGTGTGTATGTGCAGGGATGTGTGTGGACGTGTGCATGCGTGTACGAGGCCATGTGTGGGTGCGTGTGTGTCTACAAGGATAAGGATGGGGGTGTGCGTGTGTATGAGGCCATGTGTGTACGAGGCCGTGTGTAGGTGCGTGTACGTGTACGTGTACGAGGCCGTGCGTGGGTGCGTGTACGTGCAGGGATGGGTAGGGACGTGTGTGTGCGTGAACGAGGCCGTGCATAGGTGGGTGTGTGCGTGTACGAGGCCGTGCGTGGGGGTGTGCACGTGCAGGGATGTGCACTGCCGTGGCTGCTGTCACTGGAGCCGTGCGAGCCGTGAGGTGCCCGACAGCTGCAGCCTCCACAAGCCGAGATGCCACAATGAGCCGTTTGCTTCCAGCTTATCCGAAAATAGCAACAGCTGAAACAAGGAGGCCGCGGCAGTGGGCAGCTGCGAGGGGAGGGCAGGGGAGGACGTGGCTGCGCCAGGCCAATCGCTGGGGCCGAGCTGAGCTCAGACCTCGGCAGCCTGAGCCGCCCCTGGGGGCAGGGGCTGTGAGCCCGAGGGGGCAGCCGGGGGCTCTGCACAGGCCAGCAGCCGGTGGAGCTGCCCCCAGGCCCCCAGGCCGAGGAGCCCAAACCCGTCGCACAGGCCAGCATGGGGCAGCCAGCCGGGGCTGGAGCCAAGGGGCCCAGAGGGGCACGGCCCAGCCTGGCTCCCCACCCATGACCCAGCCCTGTCCCCCTGCCCCCAGCCCCTCTGCCCCCCCACTCCTTGCAGCAGCGCGGGCAGGACCCAGCCGCCCCCTCAACCAGCCAAGCTCAAGGCTGCAGGGACCTGGAGACAGGTGGGGCTGGGCCAGGGGCATGGGGGGAAGGGGGCGGGCAGGGGCAGGGCCAGCCCATGGGCTCCCTGCGGGGGCAGTGGGGTGGCATTATTACCCACAGTGCCTCGGGGCCCACGTACAGCACAAAGGAGAGCAACAAATGGCCCAAACTGCCCCCCCATGGGTGTTCCTGCCCCCCACCGACCCCTGGCCCCAGAGCCCTGCTGCCCCCACACCTCTGCCCCCACCCCTGCTGCTGCCCCTCCCCCCGGCACCGGCAGAGCTGCGCATCTCTGGGCCCTGTGCTGTGGCACCCAAGGGAGGTGCCATGCTGGGGTCCCTCAGGGAGCTGTCTCGGTCTCCTGCACGAGCCAGTGAGCCCGGGCTGCCCCGATGCCGCTCTCTCCCCTGCAGCCTGAGGAGGTCGGGCAGGAGGCTGTGGAGGAGCCGCTGATTGAGCCTCTGCTAGAGCCAGAGGGTGAGAACTACGAGGAGCCGCCTCAGGTACAGGTGGGTGGGGCAAATTCTGCAGGGCAGGAGCCCGGATGCCCAGGGGATGGGCTCACCTGGCCCATGGCACCACCCACGCTGGTGCCCACCCACCCCGGCACCAGGCCCTGGGCCCACAGCAGCTGCAGCCCTTCTGCCCGGGCTGTGTGCGGCCCAGTGTCCCTGGTGCCCTGGGTACAGAGACCCCTCCCCAGACACCCTCAGGCCGGGGGTCAGAACCGTGGGGCAGTGGGAGCGGCCTGCCCGGAGCTCGCTGCCAGGGATGGGAGCCCAGCCCAGCCCCATGCCCCTCCTGGAGTCGGGAGCTCCTGGGCAGGGCAGGCTGCAGGGCCCAGCGGGGCTGCGGTTCTCTGTGGCTGGATCTAGTAAAGGCCCCGTTCCCCGGCCCCTCTGCTGGGTAACACCCGGTCGGCTGGGGGGTGACGTCAGGCTGAGCCTAGTGGGACACCCCGCCCCGCACTCCCAGCTCACACCGCACCCTGCCCTGTTGGAGGGGGAAGGCGCCAGGCCTGGTCACGGCCCCAGGGAGGAGCAGCCTGCGCTGGGGAGGTTGTCACCCATGAGCCTTCCGGCTGCTGGCCGGGGCAGGCTCGGTCCCTCACCCACTAGCCTGAGCAGATGCCCCCATGGTGGGCACTGCCCAGCCTGGCCCCAAAGCAGCCCCCGGCAGGGCCCATTCTGGGGCCAGGGCCTGGTCAGAGCATTCTGCGCCCGGCGGGTCTCGTCTCCATGGGCAGCCCTGAGGCTGCTCTCCCTGCACTTAGACTGTGCCAGCTGGGTCCGCTGCCTTGTGCAGACCGGACCGGGGGGGGGGAGGGAGGTCCAACCTGGCACAAAGGCTTCTGGGCATGCAGCCAGGGCCACAGCCCCACATGGAGCGAGTCTCTGGTGCTGGACCCACGTCACTGCCTGGCCTGAGGCACCTGGCTGGGCTGCAGCTCAGCGGTGGCTGCTGAGAGGTGCCAGGGCAGCTGGTCCCCAGCACGCGCTGGGGGCAGGGGCCCTGGGGCAGCCCCTGGCCAGGCCGCTCCCCCGCGTGGAGGCCGTGCTGGGTGCCCTGGCACCGCGCAGTCTCCAGCTCACGCCAGCCGCGGTCTCTCTTCCCCGCAGGACTATCAGGAGTACGAGCCGGAGGCGTAATGGCTGCGCCCACCCCGCCACCTCCACCAGCAGCACAATAATGACAATACCCCCTTGTGCCCCTCCCCGGCCTCTCCCCAGGCAGGTGCCAGCGCAGGGGGCGATGGCAATCCCCTGCCCCATTAAGTCACAAGTTCTTCCTGCAGCCCCGCGCCCAGGGGCCTCGCCGGAGGCCGTGTTGCTGTATCGTGTCCTGTAGTGTAAAGAGAAACTCGTCCTGCAGCCGCCCGCGCCATGTCCGCCCGGCCCGGCTTATCGCCCTGCGTCCCTCCCAGCGCCATAAGCCCGGCTGGCCCCATGTCCGGCCCCAGCATGTTTCACTGAGCCGAGCGGCCCGGCCGGCGGGAGCCCTGGTGTGGCACGCGCCCCTGGGGCTGCTGTACATTTGCTTGCACGCGCCTCCCGGTGATTCTGCGCCCGTCTTCATGGAACTTTTTTTGATATTCTGATGGATGGTTTATGCCCTTG
>NW_020694963.1:6616-9277 GCF_002925995.2 Terrapene triunguis
TAAAGGGCCCCAGCCCCCACTGCCCCACAGCTGGAGTGGGCACAGCACTCCCCCCAGGCCCCCGTCCCCTGCTCGGTGCACACTCAGCAACCCCCACGTGGGAGAAAATCCCACCAGCTGCAGCGCCCCCCCCCGCCCCCCGGCATTGCAGGCCTGGGGATCAGCCCCCACCTCGTGCCAGCAGCTCCAGGTGCACTGCAGCCTCTGAGCGCCCCCAGTCTGCACCCCGCAGGGATCCCCTCCCAGCACCAGAGCCCACGGCTGGGGCACTGGGACAGGGGCTGGCTCAATACGAGGCCCCATGGACAGCTGCACGAGGGGGAGGGGCCTGGCCAGGTGCACTCTGGGGGGCTGGCTCCGAGCCCACCCCCCCCCTTGCCATGGGTCCCAGCTCCCACAGGGCAGGGGACAGGCTGTCTGGGACCCCAGCCCCAAGGGGTGCATGGCCCATAGGAAGCAGGTGGCCTTACCTGCCTGTGTAAGGGAGGGGGGAGCAGCAGGCATGAGGCTATGCAGTGACGTGCTGAGCCTCCCGCAGGCCCAGAACCCAGGAGTCCTGGTGCCCCTAGGCCCTGCCTCTGCCCCGTGGCTGGAGTTACACGCTCCCGTGAAGGGCTCCAGGAGAGGGGCTGGCCAGAGGAATCCTGAGAGCCCGTGAGGGAGTTTTCATGGCTGCTGCCAGGGCGTGAGGCAGGTGCCAGTGGGGGGCGGGGGGGGCTGGCCGATGCAGGTTCGTGACTTTACAGAGAAAGTTCCTGGTGCTATGATGCTCCCCCCTCCTGTGCTGGCTGCAGAGCTCAGCACCCCACTGCCACCCGACAAGGGGCCAGGTCCCAAGAGCACGTGAGGGGCGACCCTTCAGAAAAATCCTCCTTAACCCTTCGTGGTCTCCAATACACCATGCACAAGGAGCAGAGGTGGGGCCCTTCTCTCACTCCTGGTCTGCCTTTAAGGTCCCGCACCTGGGAACAGGACGGTTCTCGCACACCCAGGATCTGAGCTGGGCCTTCGCAAGAGGTGCGCATGGCCCTCTCCGCTCCGCACAGCAGCCCCTCACACAGCTCAGAGCTGCTGCCTCTGCAGGGCCGCTGCTCTGGGCCCTCATCATCCCTGACTCGGCAAACGCCAGCCAGCCCGAGAACGGGTGAGGCTGTGAAAACGGGTAACCCAGGGCAACCCACCTGGGTTGAGGACTACGAGCCACCCTTAGCAAGTCCTAGGGCACTTGCCCTTCGATGAGGGGCACTCGCCCTTGGGTCCCCACCTCATGTTACACCCCCCAAGCCAGGCCTGCTGGTCACCGTCCCCAGCACAGACCGGAAGGGGCAGCAGCCAACAACCCCAGCACACAACGGGTTCGCTGATGCCTGCAATCCCCTCTGCAGCATTTGCACACAGCCAGCAGAGCTCCCCGCAGCACCTGGTGCCCCAGCTCCTGGCGCCGTTACACGGTGCCCAGCCCTGCCCCTGAGCGAGAACGGGCTCCCTCGGCCCTGGAACGCAGTCAGGGCCCCAGGAGAAAACCCTGCCAGCGGCCGGGGAGGACACAGGCAACAGCCAAGGGCGCACCAGACTCTGCCCATTGGTTCAGTGTGCAGGAGCCACCCGCTCCCTGCAGCCCCCCAGCCAGCAAACCCACTCAGCAGCATGGCACAGGGGTGCCAAAATCACAGGGACCCTTTCCCACCCAAGGGGCCCCCTGCTCTCAGGTGGCAGGGGGACAGATCTAGAGAGGGCAGAGTCCAGGGGAAAAGATGGACACATCCCAGAAAAACACAGGGGGTTTCCATTTCTTCTAAGGCCGAGTATGGAAACCTTGGAAATTTGGGGAAAAAGTGAAAAGAAACTTGTGTGAAATGTTCTCTCCGGAGGAGCCGTGAAAGAGGGAGGAAAGACGGCGAAACTCGAGCTACGCCAGCACTTCCAAGAGCACTTCAGTAACTGCTGCAGTTACACTGGGCTGTCCGGTGGTGAGGTCTGTCTAGAACGACAGCACACAGGGCGGACCGTGCACCGTTAAAGAGGCCGGGGTGGCTCTATACTCAACTTGCCTGCTGTTCCTTACTCGTGTGCTCTGGGATCTGGGTATGGGGATATTCCTTCTCTAGAACCACCACTTCCTTCTGGGGCTGCAGGATGATGGCAGGGCGGGTCTATTTCCATACTCGTGCTGAGCCCACAGGCTGTGACCTTCCCCGCTGTTGACACCAATATTGATGTTTTCTATTTTCAACATCTCCGATTTTTTTCTCATTCGCCATCGGGCAAAAACAAATCCACCTGACTGTGCAGCTGCGGCTCCCCCCGAACACGAGCCGCACGCGACATCGTTACTCCATCAAAGCGAAAGAATTTATACTTATTTCCTAAATCTACCAAGCAACGCTGGGGGCTCCCTCCATTCTACACCCTACACTGCTCGTTCTTAAAGAGCAAATCACGTTTAGTTTTGACAAACAAGTAACTACGGCAGATATTTCAATTTTTCCCAAAATTTCCAATAAAAAAACCCCACCCAAAACCCTGAACCTGTTTTCTCCATCCCTTCACCGTTCCTGGAGACATCCTGGCAGGCCGGGCTGCAGGAGTACAGCCGGAGGGGGGGAGCTCAGAGGCAGGTGGGAATGCCATGAAAGCCAACGAGCAGGAAGTCAGCGACAC
>NW_020694964.1:0-2015 GCF_002925995.2 Terrapene triunguis
TTTTCCTGTCTGGGCAGTTTGAATCGCAGTTTCTGTTTGGACACCGTGGTGAGCTCAGCAGCAGTGGCAACGATGCAGAGCTCTCCAGCAGAGATGGCCGTGCAATCCCAGACTAGAAAGAGGGCCCCAGCATGGACTGATCGGGAAGTCTTGGATCTCCTCGCTGTGTGGGGAGATGAGTCCGTGCTTGCTGCGCTCCAAAAGACGGAATGCAAAGATCTACGAGAAGATCTCTAAAGCCATGGCAGAGAGAGGATACAGCCGGGATGCAACGCAGTGCCGCGTGAAAATCAAGGAGCTGAGACAAGGCTACCAGAAGACCAAAAAGGCAAACGGACGCTCCGGATCCCAGCCCCACACATCCCGTTTCTACGAGGCACTGCATTCTATCCTAGGTGCGGCCGCCACCACTACCCCACCACTGACCGTGGACTCTGAGGATGGGATATTGTCCGCGGCCGGTTCCTCCGACATGTTAGCTGACGGGGAAGATGAGGAAGGAGATGAAGAGGACGATGCAGTCGACAGCGCTTACCACGCTGATTTCCCCAACAGCCAGGAGCTCTTCATCACCCTCACAGAGATCCCCTACCAACCGTCCCCCGCCGTTACCCCAGACACAGATTCAGGGGAAGGATCAAGCAGTAAGTGTTTTAAATATCTTAACATTTATTTATAACAGAACTTGCATATTTTAAATATTAACAATAGCTAAAGTGCTTTCAAGTATGTAAACTTTTATTTATAACAGAACAGGAAGATTTAAAATATTAACAATGGGTAAAGTGCTTCTAAACATGTAAACAGGAAAGTGCAACAAAACGGGAATCTGAACAAAGGGTATCATGATTATTGTGTCTTTGGCCGCTTCAATGTATAGTCCGAACCATTTTAAGAAAATTCAACAATGTCCGCTTCATGATTACACTGCCCAAGACGCTCCACTCTTTTGTCCCTCCAAGGGCACCTAACCCAAAAACTGGTCGATGTGTCCGGGGATAGAGGCGAGATCCTCCGGGGAGAACTCCTCATAGGCCTCCTGCAGGTGTCTTTCCAGCCTAATTATCAGGTTCCTTGGCAGGGAGAGCTTATTAGGCCCCCCGTGGTAAGAAACGTTTCCCTGCCACAACGCCAGCAGGTATTCTGGGATCATGGCCTTGCACAGCATAGCAGCAAATGGCCCCGGTTTCTGCAGGCTGTCCCGAAGCATCCTCTCCTTCTGGCTCTCCGAGACCCTCAGGAGGGTGATGTCTGGCATGATGCCCTGCTTTGAATTAGGTAGGGGAAAGTTAGTATTGGGACTGTTTGCCCATCCCTTTACAGAACGGTAACCGCCGGTTTACAGCCACGCGGTTTACAGCCGCGAGGGGCTGGGACAGGGGCAGAGTTCATGCTTGCAGGATTGCTGCCAGCAGAGACTCGCATTGCTTTCTATGTGAAAGGAGGCCAGTGCCACTCTTAAAGTTTTAAGCAGCCCCAAGTCTACGGCTTACCATGTTTGCCAGTTAGACAAAGTCCGGTGTCCTGCCCCGCTCCTCAGCTCGCCACAGCAAGACCGCAGGCACTGTAGGCGAGGGCCGAAAATTCTACCTTGTCCTCAGTGCGCGTGTGATAGGTGCTCTGCATGGTCTTGTTCACAGAGAAAGACTATGTTCTCTGTTCACAGATACATTGATCTGTCTCAGGAATTCACTCCCTTTTTCCAATTCCCACAGCCACATCTGCTCAGAGGCTAGCGCACATTAGGAGGAAGAAGAAGAGGACACGGGAAGACATGTTTGCTGAACTAATGGGATGTTCCCGAGCCCAGGCAGACCAGCAGACACAGTGGAGGGAGAACTTGTCCCAAATGCACCGGGCAAACATGGAACGGGAGGAGAGGTGGCGACAGGAGGACCAGCAGGCGACTCAAACGCTGCTTGGACTAATGAGGGAGCAAACGGACACGCTCCGCCGCCTTGTGGATGTTCTGCAGGACCGGAGGCAGGAGGAGAGAGCCCCGCTGCAGTCTCTCT
>NW_020694965.1:0-6817 GCF_002925995.2 Terrapene triunguis
TGCACGGCCTTGGCTGGCCCCACCCCCACCCCATTGCCATGGCCCCACTCAGAGCACCGGCCCTGGTCCCGATCCTGCTGCGTGGGCTGGGGGCAGGTGGGGGGCAGCCACATTAACCCAGCCCTTTCTCCCCTCCCCCGCATGGCACAGGCTGTCCCCGCATCATCTCCCGCTCCCAGTGGGGGGCCCGGGCCCCAAAAAGCAGGGTCCCACTGAAAACCCCGGTGCCCTTTGTCATCATCCACCACACGGCAGGGAATCCCTGCACCTCACAGGCCTCCTGCAGCCGGCAGGTCAAGGGCATCCAGAACTACCACATGAACACCCGGCGCTGGTCCGACATCGGCTACAAGTGAGCGGGGCAGGATGGGGGCCTCGCCACAGCTATGGGGGAGACTCGGGGCCACTGCCCACAAGCATCCACAGGGGGGCAGCAGAGACCACACTCAGGGTAGAGCTGGGGGCAGGGGGGGATTCTCCACAGCAGAGATTTGATTTTTATATTTAATATTTTTGGCTGAAAGGAGGGTATTGGGGAGGGTGCGCTCAGAGCCCCAGCTGGACGGAATGGGAGGCACAGACCGCCCCTGGCAGGGGGTGAGAATGGGACCCTGGCATAAGGGGAGGGGAGTGGTGGCACAGAGCCCCTGGCAGGGGGAGATTGGGAGGGGGCTGAGGGAGTCCCTGAAGAGCAGGGGATGGGAAGGGGCAGTCATGGAGCTGGTGGGGGATGGAGGGCCCCAGGGAGCCCCTGGGTTGTGCCAGGAGCTCGGCCGACAGACGCCACGCGGCCTGCGCCCTGCTCGTCTCTGACACTGCCCCATGCTGGCGTTATCGACGCCTTTCCCTGGGGTTGGCCCGACGCCCCGCAACGAAAACCGGGCCGGAGATTTTGCTCCATGAAATGTTTTGAGATGGTGATGTCGGGGGATGGAAACCCAGCTGGGAATTTCCTGCAGGGCGGCGGGTCCCAGCGCTGTTCTCCTGCCCCAGATCTGGGCTGGCTACAGCCCTCGCTCGCCCCCCAGCTGGGGCCCAGGGCTGCTTCCATAAGGGGTGTTACACACCGCGCCACCTAATGGCCAAACAGTGCAATACAGGTGAGGGCCCCGCCAATCCAGTCCCTTTCCTCAGTTGGTCTTTACCTCCATGGCAGAGGATTGAGTTTCTAGCTCCGAGGGTCCCGGGTTCAAACCCGGGCAGGGGCAGCGACGACCCTGGGGGAGCTGCCGGGAGCGATGGGGAGGGGAGGCTGCGGCTGACGTGCCTGTGCGGGTCTCACACTGCGCTCCGCCTGCAGCTTCCTGATCGGCGAGGACGGCAACGTCTACGAGGGCAGAGGCTGGAGCACCATGGGGGCCCACGCCAAGAACTGGAACTCTAAGTCGCTGGGATTCAGCTTCTTGGGCAGCTTCACCAGTACGTGGGTCCCGTCTGTACGGATTTCCCCAGCTAGGCCCCGAGGGGAGCTGGGAATCCCTCCTGCAGGGCTCCCGCCCACACCTGCTCTCCCCTGCTGACCTGACACCCAGCTGGCCTCACCACCATCCCGCTGGGCTCCACCCCTGTGGAGTTCCCCTTCCCCCTCCATGGGGTACCAGGCTGGGGCACTGGGCCAGGATAGGGGTGGGGGGAGGGACCTTGGTAAGCAAATGCAGCGGTGCAGAGGGGAGATGCAATGCTGAATGCGGGATGGGAGGGAGGGAGTGACATCGACGTGGTCAATCGAGAGCGTGGGCAGAGGGGGGTTATTTATTCAGGCCACAGTCACATCCCCTGAGCAGCAGAGAGGGGCCAGGTGAGATTAACAGGGGGCTGCTCTGTCCTGCAGGCAGAGTCCCCAACAATGCCGCCCTGAACGCCGGCAAGAGCCTGATCCAATGCGCCGTCTCCAAGGGCTTCCTGAGCCGCAGCTACACCCTGAAGGGGCATCGCAACGTGAACCCGACCAGCTGCCCCGGGAACGCCCTCTACGGGGTCATCAGCAAGTGGCCCAGGTTCAAAGCCTGAGTCCCTGCAGCCTTGGGGCAGCCCCTGCCCCTGCCCACAGCTTCTGCCTGCCCAAGCAGCACCGCCGCCCCCCAGCAGGGGGCAGCCTCGCGCTTCCCGCCCACCTGCTGCCTCCTGGGGCCCAGAGAGCAGGGATCTGAGAGTTGGGGTTACGCTCCCATCTCCCCTGGGCTCTGCTGCTCCCCCACCACCTCCCGGGGGGCTCAGATTTCTAATGGTGCCTGGGAGCCACCTGCCTCCCCCAGGCTGCTTCCTTCGGCAGACGCCAGGCCTAGCCCCTCGCTCCCACCCGGAACGGGCACGTCGGCTCAGCCCAGGTCCACACACAGCCAGGCCCAGGGTCTGACAGCATCCAGGGGGTGGGGCCAATCCTCAGCCGAGCTCCATGGCGACGGCCCTGCCAATCCCTGGGCAGCTCAGGAAATGTTGCCTCCATTCCCGTGTTAAACGTCTGAGCAATTCTCAATTCCAGAGTCAAAACCTCCTCTGCCCCCAGCCCCCCTGACATCTGCAGCGAAACTCATTTGGAGTCCCCCAGAAATTGGTCACTATTTACCCCACCCTAGAAAGTGAACCTGTAGCGAGGCGGGACTCACCCCTGTGGCGCCTCCTGCTGGTCATCTCTGGGAATTAGCATTTCCAGCCTCCGGAGCGCCCTCTGCAGGCTGGTGTCCCGATGCCGCTTGGCCCCCGTCTCTCTTCCAGGACTCCAGTGCTCCGTTATCTGGGGTGCTGCCCCTGGCAGTACACCCCTCAGTCTCAAGGTCTCCCCTCCCTAGGGAACTCCTACCCCCTCTCCCCACCTCGCCTCAGTCATAGGCTACTGCCAGTCACCAACTAGCCCCTGCTCCCTGGGGCAGACTGCAGTATAAGCCACTCATCACAGACAAGGGGTTTTTTGGACCTGCGGCCTTTCTCTGCAACCCAGTACCTCTGGGGCCTTGGACAAGGCCTTGCAGGCTGAGGAGTTGCCAGCCTAGAGCTCCCCAGCCCTACTTCACTTCCAGTACCCTTTCTGCAAGCAGCCAAGCCCTGCTCTCTCCCAGCCTGGAGAGAGACTTCTAGGCCACTGGCTCACAGCCTTTATATACAGGCCAGCTGTGGCCTGATTGGGGCATGGCCCCCAGCCAAGGCTGCTTCCCCAGTCAGCCTAGTAGCAGCTTTCTCCCAGCCACAGCCCTGTCCTAGGGGTGTTTTAAGCCCTTCAGGGCAGGAGCAGGGTAACCACCCTGCTACAGAACCCCAGTGTCCCCGAGCCCTGACCCGCAGCTCGGCCTGGCCCCCGCAGGGTCTGGCTCTCAAAGCTTTCAGCCCCAGCCCCTTTCGCCCCGACAGTCCATTCCCGCCAGCCTCTCTCACCGAGGGGGGGCGAAGGGTTTGGATCTTCACGCGGCAGGTGCCTGGGAAGGACCCGTCGGGGGGTTCGCAGAGTCCCACAAAGGGGTTTTTAATCCAAGTGCCATTTGCCTCTAACCCAGCGCCCCTGCGGCTTAGCGCTTGCTTTGCTTGGGAGCTACCGAGCAGTGACAATAAACCAGCTTCTAGCACGTGAAAAGTTGAAGCACCGTGAATCATTTCATCTCCTGTTAAACCATAACCACCCCCCACCGCTGGGCTGGGCTGGGCGAGCTCAGAGGGTGAGATTATGGTCTGTCAGATTAGTACTAAGACACCCCCTTGTGCTAGGTACTTTACACACAGCGCATGAGACAGACAGTCCCTGCCCTAAAGAGCTCACAGTCTAACTAGACACAGGGTGGGAGGGGAAACTGAGGCACAGGAGGGGAAAGGGTTTTACCCAAGCTCCCAGGGCCAGTCAGTGGCAGAGCGTGGAACAGACCCAAGGGCTGCAGTCAAGTGCTCTGCCCACTAGGCTGTGCTGCCTCTCAGTCCAGAGGGAGGAGGTGGAGGGAAACCAAGGGGGCGCTGGTTCTGCACGGGTTACACACAGACAGGCCCGGCAGGAAGGGGAGGGGAGCTGGGGTTGGCTCCTGGTGATGGGAGCTGGGGCTGCGGCTGGAGACCGGCGGGAGGGGGCTGGAGCGGAGGAAACAGCCATGCCAGTAGCAGTGTCCCAGCCCCACAGTGCCCAGGGCTGCCCAGCGTGAGGGGGCGCTATGGGGAGAGGGCAACAGCCCTTACGGGGCAGCTCTTTGTTACGAGAGTCGCTGTGGAGCAGCCCTCGAGCGAGGCTGGGCGCCCGGTGCCCCCAGGGCTGAACGAGCCCCAGAAACAGGAGGAACCCCTGGTGGGCCGGCAGCTGGAGGCCGCGCTGCAGAGAGCTGCAGAGAGCGCAGGCCTGGACCCCCCGCAGCCCCCGGTGTCCTGCCCCTGGCACAGTCCGGGTTCAGCCCAGTTATTCCTGCTTCTGAGCTGTGGGCCCCGGGGGACTTGACCAGCTGGGATCCAGGCTCCTCGCTGGGAGGAGGCTAGTCCAGGCCCCGGGGGCTGGAGCTCCAGAGAATGGGGGAAAGCCCACAAGGGAAGGCCCAGCCCAGGCCCTCAGCCTCTTCAGAGAGTGAGACCTCCAGGGGCTAAAGCAAGAGGGCCAGCCCCAGCCCCGCTGCAGCCCCCGACCCTGGCCCAGGCAGAGTCTCAGCACAATCTCCCTTCCCGTCCTCTCTGAGACGCCACCATCGTAACAGCTCCCCCGGCCCCTGCGGGGCTGCGACAGCCCGGGCCCCCCCAGGCCGCCTTGCCTGGTCCCTGGGGTGTTTTGGCCACTGGCCCCATGGAGCTTGGCCCAGGAGTGGCGAAGGATCCCGTGAGGCCCAAGGAGAGGTTGGTCCCCTCGCCAGGGGAGGCTCTGGGCAGTCACAGCCACGGGTACTCGGCCAGGAAGGCAGCCAGGATCTTGCAGAGGTTCTCCACGGTCGGGGGGTGCAGGTTCTGCTCCGTGTCCTCCATCGTGTGCCAGACCCACGGGAAGGGGGTGGCGATGAGGTGCAGCACTGGCACTCCTGCAGCCAGACAGATACACGAACGGTCAGCGGGGATCCAACCCGGGACCTGCAGCGCTGGAAGTGCATCTCCAATAGCTGTCAGCAGTAGTAGGCTGTTATCCCCATGTGGCCCAGCCACTAGAGGGCGACTTGTAACACATTCTAAACCCACATACGGCCTCAGCAGATGGAGCCAGGCCCTCAGGCACCAGGGCACGACCTGACCTTACATCCAGGAGCCGCCTTCTCCCCTGACCTCGTGTGGAACAGATAGCCAGGTGCATTATGGGACAGGGGTGGCCAGGCCCAGAGACTAGATAGCAACAGTGTAACTATAAAGTGTTTTGCCTCCCAGGAGCCCAGAGCCCACATTAATAGCACCACCACCTAGCTCTTTTCAATACAGGATCCCAAAGCACTTTACAAAGGAGGGCAGTCTCATTATCCCCATTTTACACCTGGGGAAACTGAGGCACGGGGAGGGAAAGGGTTTTGGTCAAAGTCATCCAGCAGATTAGTGCCCGTGCTGGGACTAGGACTCAGGTTTCCTGGGTCCCGGACCGTTGCTCCAGCCACTAGGCCACCCTGTCGGCATTCACACACAGCCACCTCTGGGGTGGCGTGCGCCCGGCAGGCCCACAGCACCGCTTAGCAATCGCACTGCACTTGGGCTCAGCGTGGGGGCTGAGCTGCAGGGAGTGATGGGGTGGGGAGGGCTGTGGAGCTGGGACTGGAAAGCGCCAGGTCAGTGTCTGGAGCTACACGTGACTTTTCAGCCATCACATTTCTCATACATTTTCCAAATGAAGGATCCTCCCCTGCCCCCAGCTCCCATTCCTCCCAAGGGCACATTTCGTCCCGCCCTTGGTCTCTCCCCCAGCTACCCCCAACAGGCCCTAGGTAGGTCAACGGAAGAATTCTTTCATCAACCTAGCACTGTCTACACTAGGGCTTAGAACAGTTTTACTACCATGCTCAGGGGTATGAATTTTTCACACCCCTGAGCGATGCAGCTGGGTCGACCCACCTTTCTAGTGTAGCCCAGCCCTCAGGCCCTCTGCAGACACAGGCAGCGTTGCGGTGTCGGTCACACCCAGCAATGGGCTCAGGCTGGCTGCAGACTCAGGCAGCGTCCATCACACCAGGCCAGGGTTGGAAGGTTTTCTTTGCAACGGTGAGGGTTGGAAATGTCCTCTTTGAAGTGAAAGCCGAGATTCTGAGTACATGACCCCAGCCACATAAAAGGGCCGGATCCAGACGGCGCCCCATACAGACACCTGGCTGCTAAGCGAGGCAGTGTCTTCCGGGTATCCCTCCACTCGGCATGCTGCGGCGGTGACTGGTAGCCAGGACAAGCCTATCTCCTTTCCTGGGGGAGCAATGGCTAGCAACTCCCGGAGACACCAGCCGTACAGTCTCTGTAACTGAACACACACATAGCAATGCCTTATCATACCAGCCGCTCACCCAGGCACCGGATGGATGCTTTGCTTCCTTCCTAGCAAGCGTATGCAGCCACCGCCAATATCCCACTGCATGGTTTTAAGACAAAGAAAAATGCGGCGAGTGCGACCCAAGCAACTTACTTCAGCACTTAGCCGAGCGGTCGGCCATAGCGATTGTTCGCCATTTGGTCTGTTCCTGCGGGGCCACAAGGGCTTGATGGCCTGCATGAGGGGAGGGATAGCTCAGTGGTTTGAGCATTGGCCTGCTACACCCAGGGTTGTGAGTTCAATCCTTGAGGGGGCCATTTAGGGAACTGGGGTAAAAATCTGTCTGGGGATTGGTCCTGCTTTGAGCAGGGGGTTGGACTAGATGATGTCCTGAGGTACCTTCTAACCCTGATATTCTATATAAAAAAAAAA
>NW_020694965.1:6917-26376 GCF_002925995.2 Terrapene triunguis
ATTCTATATAAAAAAAAAACAGACTCGGGGAGGCTACCCCCCGGCCTGCCCCTTCTGCCCAAGGCCCTGCTCCTCCCGCTGAAGCCCAGAGGCCCCTCTCTCAGCCCCAGGCCACCCGGCTCCCACCACAGCGCACTGGGTGGGCGGCATAGCCCTCCTCCCCCAGCCCTGGAGCACCCGGTGGGTGGTGCACCCCCCTGTGCGCCAGTCGAGTGGGTGCAGTCCTGCTCCCCCAGCCCCAGAGCGCCGGGTGGTTGGCGCCCGCTCTCCCCAGCCAGCACACCGGGCAGGCAGAGCGGCCTCCTCTCCCAGCCCCGGAGCGCAGGCCAGCCCGCCCCAGCCATGGGGGAAGAGGCCCCCGCAGCAGAACACTGGGAAGCAGAAAGAAACCTGGGGGCAGGGCTGTGCAAGGCCATTTGGGGAGGCCCTGCCTTCGATACCCGCCGCCCATGACGGCCTGAGAGTCCAACATCGGAGCAGAGTTGATGGTCCCATGTACTGGGGGTCTGCCTCTGGGCCACCCTCACGCCTCGGTTGGTGGGATTTTATCCCAGATGGTACAAGCCACCCAGAGAATGGTGTTCGCTGGAATGTCTTGTGGCATTCTCACGACATGGCCGAAAAGCATAAGACACCGTCTGTCTGTAGACCGGAGCGACCATAAACACCTGTGTTACGAATGAAGTCGTTCGACTTTACGCCCAGTATACGACGTTGGCATTTTCTGCCCAGTCTGAGCGGCGGCGTGTCTGTGTTTCGCAGCCATACAGCGGTACGGGGAGGACACAGCTCCAGTAGATCCTCTGCTTGGCTGTCGTGCTGAGATGATGTTGATCCATTGCAGACGACCCATGGCAGATGCTGCGCCGCCGAGCCGCTGGAGACCCTCCAAGGGAGAGATGGAGGAACTGGCGAGTATCGAGCCCGAAGCCGGAGTTCCAGTATTCAAAGAGCTCGGAGTCGCAGCTGGACCCGATCCTAGATTTGGCAGCTTTGTCGTTGACACACTCAGCCCAGCTCCGGCTCGTTCGAAAAGCAGGAGAACCAGTCGCTTTTCCACACTCCTTAAAGCACACACACCGATCGGAGAAATCGTCTTCACCCATTTACCAACAATGTGTTATCTCTGCCTGGCTTCCCGGCTCTGCCCCAGAACCCCCCCCCACCCCACCTCGGCAAACATAATGCAGGGCCACCCGGGGGGGGGGCAAGTGGGGCAATTTGCCCCAGGCCCCGAGCCCCGCAGGGGCCCCCACGAGAATATAGTATTCTATAGTATTGCAACTTTTTTTTATGGAAGGGGCCCCCGAAATTGCTTTGCCCCGGGCCCCCTGAATCCTCTGGGCGGCCCTGACATAATGTCCCATCAGGGTGAGCACCCAGCCCTTCAGCCTCCGGGCTTCATTGAAAGATCAGCGCCGCTCTCTGCCGCCCTCTGCTGGACAGTGCGGGGAGACGGCAGCGGCTGACTTGCTGCTAGCAAGCCAAGAATGTTTTTCTGGGGGGGCTTAGGTGGGCGAGCCCCTGGTCTCCTCTTCTCCTCTGACAGCTAATCCCAGCCGAGCTCCCCAGCACTGAGGGGCGCGCCCCTGGAAGGAGGCGCTGTGGGGCCCCTTGAACCCTCCCTGCCCTGTGTCCCAGAGACCCCTGGCTGTATGTGTGTGGGGGGAAGAGGTGGATTCTGGGTGAGATTCCCCCGGGTGGGGGCACCCCGCTGGGACGACTGGGGTGCAATTACCCCCCACTCCAGCCTGGCCCCACTTTGCTGCATGCTGGACCCCCCACTGTTGTGAGGTAAGGGCTTAACCCCTGCCCAAGGCTCGATTCCCCTCCCCGGGGGGTCCCGATCCTTCTCCCCACACTCCAGGGGGCCTGATCCTGGCCTTCCCCCTGCCCCCCCACTAACCCTGGTACAGTGACTAGGTGCATGGCTGCTGCTGGGCCGGCTACCAGGGTGGCTGGGCCAGGGGACTACCCAGGGGGCTGGAGCAGCTGCCGGTGCCCGGTGGAGCAGCCAGAGCCTGCCCCCCATCAAAGCCCCCCCCCCCTTTTCTTCCTCCCGAGACCACGCCCCCAGTCCCGGCCCCGCCCCCGCCCTATCGCAAGCCGGCCCGGCCTCTGAGTGCGTTTCTGCTGCGTGCGGAGCCGCGACATCATCGGTCATGGAGAGGCCGAGCGGGGCCGCCCAGAGCGCGGGGTGAGGCGCTGCCCCCCATCCCATAGACCCCCCCAGCCACGGATCCCCCCTCCACCCCATAAACCCCACAGTCCCTCATGGGACCCCCCAGTTCCCAACGGGACCCCCTCCTCCACCACATAGACCCCCCAACCATAGACCACCTGCCCCCCATGGGAACACACTTCCAGCCCCATAGACCCCCCCGTGGGACCCTTCCCTCCCCTCCATCCCCAGAGATCTCCCTGCCCCCCATCGGAACCCCCATCCAGCCCCATAGATCCCCACTCCCCTGCCCCACATGGGAACCCCCCCTTCCAGCTTCATAAACGTCCCTCCTCCAGACCCACCCAGCCAGGCCACCTCCTCCCACAAACACCCCATCTGCCATCCCCCCTAGCCAGGAACCCCGCTCCAGTCCCCCACAGGGAAACCCCATCCTATCCCCACAACCCACCCAAATCCTACACATACTCGGACCCTCTGCTCACCCCACAGGTAGAGTCCCCCAAAATTAATATGCCCCACAAACCCCCATACAGACCACTGGCCCTTTCTCTACAGACCCCTCTTCCACCCCATAGCTGCAATACCCCCCCTCCAGAATTCCCATTTCCTGTTGGACGGGGTGGTCTCTCTCTCTGTCTCTGATCCTCTTTTCTGTTCCCCCCACAGCTCCCTCAAGCCCAGAGAGCCCAGCCCCACCGAGCCACCCGCCTCAGACCAGGCCATGCTGGAGACGCTGCCCATTCTGCCCTCCTACCCCAGCCCCATCTTTGCCACACCTTGGACCCTGGATCAGCCATCCACCGGGGGCCTCTCCTCCATCACAGTGCCTGTCCGGCTGGATGCCCTCTCCTACCTGCTCAACAGCGCCCTCCTGGGGGCCTGCATGGCCAGGACCCAGACGCCCCTCTCTGGCAGCCAAGGGCCATTGGCCACAGGCCACGGTGGCCCTACGCCACTTGCACTAGGCAGCAGGTGCCACCCACACTACTGCTGCAGCCCCCAGCCGGCGTGTGCCCACGCCCCGCAGCCCAATGGCACCCAGCAGGCTTGGGTGGGGTGCTGTGGGGGTGGCGCCATGGGGCAGAGCAGCACTAGCTGTTCCCAAGAGGCGTCCAGGGGCCGTGCCGATGGGCAGAACTCCTCTCCAAGATGGGATCAGCGCAGGTCTGCGTCGCCGAGGGGCTGGGGTGAGAATCGGAGAGTTGGGGGGCAGAAAGATTTCAATCGACCCTGGGGGGGCGGGAAGCCGCGGGGCGAGGTGGACTCCGCCCCATGGAAGGCAGGTCTTGGGGGTTCACGCAATGGCCCAGGAAGAGCCCAGGACTCAGGTTATGCACCCAGGAAGCGGAACCAAGATGGCCGCCCGTGGGGCACCCCAGAGTCCAAGAGATGGTCTAGCGGATGGCCGCAGAGACGGGGCTCTGGAGCAGAGGAAACTGAGCCAGCCAAAGCCGCTAGGGAAGATTGGGAGGAGGATTACAAGGGGTCCGCCACCCAAGGGAGCGTCTTGGAGGAAGCCACGTCTTCCCAACCCAACCTCCCAGCTTCCCAAGGAGGAGAAGACTGGGAAAAGGAGTATGAAAAGTCCAGAGAGCCTCCCAAATCAGCGCCAGCGGTTCCCCCTCTTCCAGAGGTGGCCTCAAAGGCTCAAACAGCTTCCCTCCAGGAGAAGACAACTCCCCTACCACCTAGCAAGGACAGCAGCTTCTCCAGCTATCTCGAGAACCTCTTCACTGACCTGCCAAGAGAGTCCAGCACCGTCTCAGATCCATGCCAGGAGAGACAGCCCCACGGGGACGCTGCCGAAAGTGGGACACGTCCCCCGGAAGGAGGAGGCCAACGTGGCCAGGTATCTGCCAAGCTTGGTGATTTCACAGCCAGGAGTGTAGACCCCTCCTGCTCCGCCGTGGAGAACGAGGACAGATCGTGAGCTCTGGGCTGTGGAAAGTCTCGGGTCTGTTCCCAAGCTGGGAACTTGTGGTTCTCCTGTTAAACTGAACCTCCATTGACAGCTCCACCACCCTGCTGGGCTCAGCCCAAAGGCTGGGGACAGTTTCAGCCATGGGTTGGTTTGTTCATAACCAAGTTCTTTCTCATCCTCCAGACCCTCCATCCATTCCTTGCCCTCTACCCATGATCCTCCATTCCCAACCTCTGTCTTTCTCTGTCCAAAGATTTTGATGTTGAATTAGGTTTAAAACCGGGACTTGCCTAAAAAACCGGGACTTGCCTAAAAAACAAAAACTAGATCCAGAATTTCTGTTGTGTTCATCTCTCTTAATTGGTTACATTCCGAGATTTGTTTTAAAAAAACTAAACACCAAACCCAAATCCCATATCTTCTCCCGCAGCGGAGTGCCAGATCATGGGGGGTTTGTATCATTTAGTTAGTAACTCGAAGGTTTGCTTTTATGTCCAGGTTAGACAATGAAGCTCAGATGAGTGCCCCGTATTCTGCAAATTAACGATGTGGTTTATGGCTCCATAAATCCCCAAAATGGCAAATACTTACGTGTGTGCTTAGCGGACATGTTACCCAGGTCACTCAAGTTAACTCCTGCCTAATTTTTCAAGATCAGGGCCTAAATTTTTAACCTTGGAGGTCTGGGGATTAGTCCTAGGTTTAAAACCACCCTAAATATCCCATGTATTTTTACCAACTCCCCTCCCCATCTCTGATTTTGTATCATCACATTTGGAATTTTTCAAGTTTTGCGGTTTTCTTTCTAGGTTAAGAAAACACCCAAAGAACCAGGCTGTTTTGAAGTCTTACTAGAGTTGCGCACCTGACAATGTTAAGTTGTGTTTGCGAAGACCGCTGGATTTGGAGTTGTTTGAACAAGTTGAAACGTTTCTTTGTCTGGCAATGCTTGTATCTGGGGTGATTTAACTCATTGTATCTGGGGTGACTTAACTGATTTGAACTCGGCTCTCTGTATTGATTACATGGGTGAGACTGAACCTGCTAACTACACCAGAAATCAGACAGTAAAGTGGAGGGTTTGACTGATTGCTAAAATATAGTTGTTAGACACGCAATACAATTTCTCTCGACTGTATGGAGATTTAAAAAGTGAATTTAACTTATCGCATATGCTGTATATGTTGTATCTGCAAAGTAACTTCTGTGCACTACAAAGGAAAAAATGGAGAATTTGACTTATTACATTTATGGTACATCAATCATTCAAATCTCCCATTTTCACCTCTGTGTATTCCAGGGAAATGTTATTGCACACAGAACTATATCGTTGTGCTACATAGAGGTTAAAATTTCAATGATTGGTTGCATATATAACATATAGATGTAATAATAGAAATTTGCCAGTTTAATCTATATAGCCCAGACATTATATTGCATATGATATATATATATACAGCACAGAAAAATTACATTGCTGTTATCTATATGCAAAATAATTCTACCCAAAATAATTTCTGTGCCATGTGTAGAGATTAAAATAGTGAATTTGAATTGTTGCATATTTGAATGATTGCATATATATTTTTTTTGCATTATTGCATATGTAGCCCAGAGAAATTATATTGCACATAGAACTATAGTGCTATGTAGAAGTTAAAATTTCAATACAACTTATTGCATATATGACATATAGCTGCATTCATAGAAATTCACCATTTTATTCCATCTAGCATATACATATCACATATATGAGCTATATAGCACAGAAATTATATTGCTATGATCTCAACATATATGCAATATAATTTCTGTGCTATGGAGAGATAAAAAGGTGAACTTGCCCTATTGCATGTGTTATCTGCATATTATGCTATGACATTGTAGACCTGCAATCAAATTTGCCATTTTAATATATAGCACAGAGAAATTATGTAACTCAAACTCACTGTTTAACTCTCTGTATAGTGGAGAGAAATTATATTGCATATGTGAATATATATTCCAGCAGTGGCACCTGACCACAATGAATGATGCATCAAAGATCCCTGTGTATGAACACGAGGGAGCGTTATTGTTGGGTTATGGCATTGGGGGGTTATTTTTAACAGAGGCCGGGAAGCATTAAGAGCGAAAGAGGCCTTCAGGTTCATCATGAAACCTGTTCCTTCGAAATCCAAGGAGCGAAGTGTTACCCTTTGGTTATGGTGTTTGAAGCATGGGGGCCATGCATGTGGTTTGCCTCAAGAAACAGCCTCAAATCTTCGGAGTGAAAGCCCAAGAGTTGAATTGGGTGTTTTGTCTTGAAGGGAGACCAGTGTCGGATCCCTCAGGATGGGAGATGGAACCAGAATGGGACCCCCTGGATGTGAACATCGGCTGGGTGCCTGTGTGCTGAGGCGGCTTCATAGTAACTGTTATTTAATGTAACTGAGGACTGGTTGCCAACGGTTGAGTTCTTTCCGGTTGTGAATAAAGGTTTTGTTCGTACTTCGGCTGCGTTGGGGTTTGAGGGATTATATTTTGGTGGAATTTTACTTAGTTAGAGGATTAGAGAATGGGACATGGGTCCTTTCCCCTCTAGGGGGCGCTGGCTCTGATCCAGCCCCACAATGGGGGTCTGGCTGGCTCATGGGGGCTGGGACTGAGATGAAAATCTGCCCGTATTTTCAACGGGCTAGTTCCTATAGAAGCAGCAATGGACTTGCTTGTAATGTTGGCTCCGACGCAGCCCATCACTGAGCTGGTGTCTCTGTAGAGCAGGGAGAAGAACAAGAACAAGTGTTTGGGATCAAATTAGCACTGTACAGAGAAAATTGAAGGGTATCAGGAGGGGCTCTGCGCCCCACCCCAGAGGGGCTGCATCTCAGCACCGGGTGAGGGATCCCAGTATAAACCGCCTCCACCCCAGAAGCGGCTGCATCTCAGCACCGGGTGAGGGATCCCTGTATGAAACCAGGACACCGGCTCCTTTCTCCACCACGCTGTCCAGGGATGGCTTGGTCTGGCCACACGAGGCTCTCAATGGAACTGACCCCATCCCCACCCTGGCCCCCGGTGGCATTATTAAGTCCGCGTAGAGCTACATCATCGGTGGGAGCTACATTTTAGTGCAGACACTTATGGAGTTAGGTTGACCTATGCTGCCTTACATAGACCTGCCTGTAGTGTAGACCAGGCCTGTGTGTCTGTGCAGCGCCTAGCGTGACGGGGCCCTGATCTCGGTCACTGTGGGTCTGGGCAGCGCCCGGCGCGACGGGGCCCTGATCTCGGTCACTGTGTGTCTGGGCAGTGCCCGGCTCGACGGGGCCCTGATCTCGGTCACTGTGGGTCTGGGCAGCGCCCGGCCTGACGGGGCCCTGATCTTGGTCACTGTGTGTCTGGGCAGCGCCCGGCGCGACGGGGCCCTGATCTCGGTCGCTGTGTGTCTGGGCGGCGTCCGGCCCGACAGGGCCCTGATCTCAGTCCCTGTGCGTCTGGGCAGCGTCCGACGCGACGAGGCCCCAATTTCGGTCACTGCGTGTCTGGGCAGCGCCCGGCGCGACAGGGCCCTCGTGTCAGTTGGGATCTCCAGGTGCTACTATAATTTAATTAATAAGGTTTATGCACCTGTTGGGTAGCCTTGAGCCAGTCCCTTCCCCCTCTGTGCCTCAGCCTCCCCATCTGTAAAATGGGGATAGTGACCCTGGCCGTCACTGAGAAGTGCTAGGGCCAGTTGTTTTGGCATCAGTGCTGTCTGGCCCTCTGGCCCAAGGCTCATTTCTGACCTTGCCAGATCTTCTTCCATCGCTGGACTGAATCCGCCTCTCCCAGAGGCACTACCTGGGTTAACAGAAGAATTCTTTCATCAACCTAGCGCTGTCTACACTGGAGCTTAGGGCAGTTTAACTACAGCACTCAAGGGTATGAGTTTTTCACACCCCTGACCGACGCAGCTGGGTCGACCCGCCGTTCTAGTGTAGAGCAGCCCTCAGGCCCTCTGCAGACTCAGTCAGTGTTGGTCACACCCAGGGCAGCTCCCCCTTCTCAGAGCGACGGGCTCAGGCTGGCTGCAGACTCAGGCAGCGTCGCTGTGTCGCTCACACCAGGCCAGGGTTGGAAGGTTTTCTTTGCAACGCTGAAGGTAGGAAACTTCCTCTTTGCAGTGCAAGCCGAGATTCTACGTCACACCAGCCCCAGGGCCGGATCCAGACTGCACGTCATATGGACACCTCCGTGCCAGAGGGATGGTGGAAGATCATCCTAAAATTGTCAGTGCAGAGGCTGCCTGGGACTTGAACGCCCCGTCGGTTTCTCTGCGTGTGTTCTCAGCAGCACCATGGAGAGGCGCAGTGTTTATTACTGCAGTGAAGCCTGGTGGCTCTAAATCTGTTAGAAACAGGGCTTGTCAAAATTCTCTTTTCTAAGTAACTTGAACGGATCAGACAGATTTAAGCATTTTTAAAGATTTGGATCAATTGAAATGTGCAGTTGCAGGACGTTATGGGGGGACTGTCAGATTGAACGACGGTAGATGCTGAGATTCAAGAAGTTAAATCGATCTAATGGCATCCCGCTAACACGGGCATTACAGCGTGTTTTAGCACGTTAAGGTGGGACTCAAGTTCTCAAGCAGAATTTTTCGAGTTGCCTTTAAACTTCAATTTTCATCCGTGCAAATGGTTTTTCGTGGGTACACGGAAATCAACGCTTCCTGACATTACTGATAAAAATCTAACCCTTCCAAGCCCAGCCATAAGCCAGGTTTAGACTCTAAAACCCATCAGATCTCGCAACCCCGACACGCTGCTCCCACAGCCCCTTCACTTAGTGCCTTTCATTGGAAAAGGCTTTGCAAAATCTCCTGCCTGTACGGCCTTCAATAATCAGGAGTCACTGCAACCCAGCACCAAAATGCAGCCAACTCTAAGGTGGGACAAGGCAGGTATATAACAAGCACATGACACCGTGGTTTAGGACAGGAAGTGAAGAATACCAGATCTGAAGCTGCAAGGGGAGTTTAAAGAGGTAGGATGGAATCACCCTGGTTAGTAATTGGTCCGGTGACAGGGGCTGACGCCCTGCATTGTGCAAGGAGAGAGAGAGATCTTTACCTTTAAACGGCTCTGTACGCCCTCAATCTCGGTGTCTCTGGTTATGACTAATTTTGTCTCCAAACTTTTTGTGAAAAATACTTCACAATTCTCAGAGCATCCCACAGCAGCGTTCTCCTGGTGAAAAGTTCCTTTTTTTGGTTCAAACTGACTTTGCATTTAAGTGAATTTATCAGAAAAAATCTAAACCAGGGGCCTCCTTGCCTCCCCGTCTGCAAAGGGCTACCCCAACACAGCGGTCATGAGGATTAGCGGTCTGGGAAGCGTTTTGTAAATGTAGAGTCCTGTAGCATGGGTAAACAAAAATAATTTTCAAAGTAATTAAATGATCAACATGTTGCTTGACCTGAATGGAATTCCCCCCCCCCCCCCCCCAAATTTTTGTTTGGCAACATTTTTCAAAACTTCGACTTCTCTTCCTGATTTGGGACAGGGAAACCTCACAGATTTTCCCAGCCCAGACCTGTTTCCCACCCAGCGCTGAGAGTATGGTCTGTGGGATTGTTCTCTCCTGATTCTAACCACATCTCTTCCTACTCTCCAGCAACAAAGCCAAGCTGTTCGCAGCTGCTGCCCGCTGGCGGCAGCTAATCCGAGGCCGCTGATCAGGGGGGAAGCCGTGCAGATGCTAGAGAAGGGGTGGGCGGAGGGTGAAGCCCACCCTGAGGGAAGAGCCTAGAGGGCAAAGTACTAAAGCCAGCCACTGCAAGCGCCTCAGGAGCGGCTCACCCCCACTCCTCTAGCACCCAGGAGAGGTCTCGGGGATGGGTCACGCTGCGTGTGTATAGCCGGGAGCGTGTTGTTAATGCACCCGGGGAAGGACAAGGCTACCCTACATTCACCAGCGAGGCTGCAGCCCCCCCACGCTCGTTAGCCACCCCCCCCCCACTGCCTTCTCAGGCCCAGCCCAGCTCAGCCTGGCCCTCTCTAGCCACTGCTGCTCTGCGGTATTTGAAATATAGGAGGGGACAGACCACGGCCAGAAAGAAACCCGGTGATCACCCAGTCTGAGCTCCTGCAGACCCCAGGCCGGAGAACCCCAACCCAGCCATTCCAGCAGCCAGCCCATAGCTGGTGGTCGAGCTAGGGCAGAACTTGAGACGTGCTCAGTCATGCTGGAGAGAATCCAAGTGATGGAGAAATTCCCCTCCCCCCCCGGAGGAATTGCTCCAATGGTTAATCACCCTCATTATTAAAAATGTCCCCTCGGAATTTGTCTTATGTCAGCTCCCATCATTGGATCCCATTTTGCCTTTGTCCACTGGGTTGAGGAGCCGTCTACCCTCAGAAATCTTCTCCCCATGGAGTGCAGACAAACTGGGAAACCAAGTCACCTCCAAGTCCAACCCTTCCCTTGGCTAAACTAAATAGATCGAGCTTCTTTGGTGTCTCGCTAGGCGGCAGGTTTCTCAGTAACATGGAGCCACGCTAGAGGATGGTGGTTCAAAGCCTGCATCCCTGTCACAAAACCACAGCCCCGGGGGCTGACTCCCACTCCCACAGGACAGGCTGAAGGCTCACTGTGCTTTGGGCTCCAAGCCTTTAACTTTCACTAGCCCTCACCTCCTCTGCAGGCGGTTAAGCGGAACGAGAACTAGCCTGCTGTGTGTCACATCCCCTCTACTGTTCCCAGCTGGTGGCGATTCTCCTTTGGCTCAAGGGACGGGGCTTCGGTGGCATGAGCCAAGTTCCATCCCCACCATCGCTGGCGCAGGGTGGAGCAGAGGCATGGGAGGGGATCAGCAGCCGGCGGGAAGTTAGAAAGGTTTATTTACAACAGGGATCATCACACAACACAGCAAAGCAACAGCACGGGGGGGCATGGGGCGCACACGGGATCACAGCACAAACACCTGCCGCCCACCGGGGCACTGAGAGGAACCAGATACCGCTCAGGGGCCAGCACTGTGGATGCAGCTACTGGCTTGACCTTGGAGTGAAGGGACCAGATCCCATAGCAGACAGGGCTGCTGAGGCAGACTCTAACAGCTAAATGCCCAGTTGCTGAGCTGGTCTGAGGCTCCTCCAGGCCAATGAATCAGGCAGGGGGCTTAGAGCAGCTGAGGGACCAATGGCCAAAGGTCTGCCGAAGCCCCGGGTGCTGCCATGAAAGCAGATGAGGGGGAGCGCAGGGGACGCTCCCTCAGCCGCCGCGACGTGGGAGATTTCGCGCACCAGCATTAAAAGCCGTTCAAGCCACTGGAACGGCCAGAGACTGAACAGCTGGCTTGTTTCACTGCCTCCAGGCACGAGCCGGAGGTTGGTGCCTTTCCCCGCTGTCTCTCTCCCGGGGGCTCTGACCAGGGGATTGAGCGCAGGGCAGCCTGCCCGCCTAGGCAGGCAAACTGGCCGCAAGGCATCCTCCCCTCTCGGCTGCCCCGGTGGGACGTGGTTAGCTGGGAGCGGCTGGTGCAGGGAGAGGGCTTGGCAAGATCAGACCGTGCCACAGCTTCTGGGGTAGCCCCGTCTCGAGCTGGCTTGGCCTCCGTGTTAAGAGGCTGCCCCCTTCCCCCCCCCCACGGATCGCAGGATTCCAGCCTCCCGGAGGCTCTGCTGTGAGGTTGGAACAGCTGGGAAGCTGCCCGTGGGGGATGGTCAGGCTCCGAGGCCGAGGCTGCAGCTGTGAAGGGCTGGGATCCGCCCCGGGGTTTCAGCAGCCCAAGGGCGGGTCGAGGGGGCCCGGAGGATCCTCTCATCCCAGCTCGGCACTGTCGGCATTGAGAGGCCAAGGCCGGCCCAGGCTGCTAAAACTGAGCTAAACAGGAGAGAGAAGGGGGGGCTGGAAGAGGGTCCCATCAGCCTGTTGAGCTCAGAGTTCTCCATAGGACCCTCCACTCCACAGGCCCCCCCCTTCCCCGAGGGGTCAGAAATCCACAAGCCAAAGTGGGGCAGGCGCCCCCTAGCTGCCACCAATGTGAAGGGAGTCACTCCCAGGAGGAAGTGTCCCATGATCCTTTGCTCCTGGGCACTTGGGTACAACTACAAAGCCACCTGCCTTCTGTCCAGCCCGTGGGGATGGGAATTTCTGATGGGAACAAGTTAGGGAGGAACTAAGATCCTGAGCCCCCTCTCCCAAAGATCCACCTTGCTAATCTTCTATTGTCCAGCCTGGAGTAGAGCCCAGAGACAGCAGGGCAAAGAGTCCCTATGGGGGAGAGAGATCTTGGCTCGGCCCCATGGGAGCGGCAGGGAGGGCTCCAAGGCCTGGTCGCTTGGCCCCCCTCTCCAGGTCCCCCTGCGAGCAGCGTGGAGGGCTCCGAGCCTGGGCCACGTGCCCGCCCTCCCTCTCCCACACTCCGCTGGCTACGTCCTGGTGTCCAGGTTGTTCATGTACTCCTGCAGGGCCTGCAGCCGGGCGTCGATCTCGGACAGGTCGGCCGATGGCTCATCGTACAGGTTCTCTGTCGGAGGAGACGAGCATTCGTCGGCTGGGCCCTGCGATCGCCAGGCCAGCCCCGCACTCTAGTCCCCGGTCCCCTGGCCAGCCGGGACCACGAGCGCCACAGCCACAGGAGTGGGGAACTGCTCAACAGGGGACCTCTCTCCAGCCCTGTGAGCAGGATAAGAGAGCTCAAGGCCGGGCGGAGGGGAGCCAAGTCTGGAGAGGGAACTTCTGAGGGAGGAGAGGTTGAGGGGGGGAAGACAGGGCACGTGTGCAGGGATCGAAGAAACCATCATCTGCAGAGAACCTTGGGCTGCTCCAGGAGGATTTGCCTGGGGCTGAAATGCAGCCACCTCTGGGGCGGAGTGTGGCAGCTGTTTATATCGGGGGTGGGAGTGAAAGTAGCTTGTTCAGCGAAGCTCCAGGGCAAATGGAATTTGGCAGCACACGGGGGTTAGGAGCCAGGCTCATGGGAAAAGGGCCAGAGGCCTCAGTAACCGTGGTGGGGACAAACTGAGTGACATGAGGCATCCAGATGACAGCAGCAACTGCTAGTGCCATGACAGGGCACTGGGGTCAGCACTGACTGCAAGGGGAGAGCGCCCCCTGCTGGGCCCACACTGCAACACAGCCCTCTTCCTAACCAGCTCACCTTTATCCGCTCGCTTGCTCGCGGTGGGGGTGCTGGCCAGGCGTTTCCTGCGCCCGGCATCCGCTCGAGGAGCCTGCAGGGGGAGGAGAAAGCTGCAGGGTCGTCTCCTCTGGGCTGCCCAGCTGGGTCCCCCCGGCCTGTCCCCGTCCCAGCCAGCGCCACTCTTCAGCCAGCAATTAACAGGGCTATCGGAGACGCTGACTGGGACAGAGTCCTGTTCCCTGCTGACACATTTATTCCCAGGGTGCAGGGGAAACGGGACACCTGGGCTCTGGACCACAGCAAGTCAGCGGCAGAGGTGGGAACAGCCTCCAGCTGTCCTGGCTCCCAGCCCCCCTGCTCTAACCACTAGACCCCACTCCCCTCCCAGAGCTAGGGCTAGAACCCAGGAGTCCTGGCCCCCGTGATCTAACCATGCGACCCCACTCCGCTCCTAGAGCTGAGGATAGACCCCAGGAGTCCAGGCACCCAACCCCTGCTTTAACCACTAGGCCCCTCCCTCATCACAGCCCCTTCCCTTCCCCTCGGTCTCCATTTCCCAGACTCGCCCCGTGCTCTCTGACCTACTCAGGTCATTTAGCACTGAAGGCAGAGGCGCTGCCTTGAGG
Source organism: Terrapene triunguis (assembly GCF_002925995.2). Lineage (NCBI taxonomy): Eukaryota > Metazoa > Chordata > Testudines > Emydidae > Terrapene > Terrapene triunguis. Next base: position 20,759 of record NW_020694965.1, read on the forward strand.
TAGCTGGGTGGGGTGGGAGACCCCGGCACCCCCCACGGCCCCAGCCTCTCCCAGCCGGCGGCGACTTGGAGCACTGAGCCGGCTTCTTGCAGGAGGGGAAGGGAACCCTTTGTCTCCGCGTGGCCCCACTCTGGCTGGAGCACCCCATGGAGCAGTGAGGAATCATGTCCCCAGCCAGTGGCTCTCAGCAGGGAGAGACCCAGGGGCTCCAGCATGGCCTTTGCCCCCACAGAGAACAGGCCAAGCCGGCCCCGGGGGCAGCCACCTTCGCCTGACACACACGGAGATCTGGAGCAAGATGCCTGCTGCCCGGAGGGCCCCCCCGGCTGCAGCACGGCCCCTCCCCGATCCCCGGCTGCAGCAGTCAGGGCTGGGCCCCGGCTAACCTCCCACCCAGGCTAGTTGAGAGGCGCCCTGACAAAGAACCACTTACCCCGCTGGGGCCGTTCCAGGAGGAGGAACTCAAGGGCTTCCTGCCTCGGGGGGCCCGCCGCCTGCCCCTGCCGAAGAGAGGGAACAAGGCAGCGGTGATGGGGCAGCGCTCCGCCAGTTAGTGCCCTGCAGGCTCGGATCCCTGCTCCCGTGGCTAGCAGGGGTGTGCTATGCTGGAGAGGCCAGGCACTTGTTCTGGGAGCCGTGCCGCTCAGACACCTCCCTATGCGGCACCAGGGCCCCACTGTGGCAGCTCCGGGGTAAGCCAGCTCCCGTGCCCCCAGGCGTCAATCTCTAGTCGCTGGCATCTCCGGAGTCCCCACAGCCACCAGCTCCCACCCCGCAGGAAGGCCTGGCGCACAGAGGACAGGCCCAGCTTCCAAGAGAGGCCTCCAACTGCGGGTGCCCACCCTTGGCGCCCCGAGCGTGGCGTGCACAAGTGCTGAGTGGCCTGCGCTCCAGCCAGAGGCAATGGGAGCTGTGGCTGCTCAATCCTCCAATAATCAGGCCCCAAATCAGAGATCACGTCTCAAAAGTTGGGTCAAAATGACTTGCCGAAGCAAGTAAGTGGCAGAATGGGATAGAATCCAGGTGTCCTGGCTCCCAGCCCCCTGCTCTAACCACTAGATCCCACTCCCCTCCCAGAGCCAGGGAGAGAACCCAGGAGTCCTGGCTCCCAGCCCCCTGCTCTAAGCACTAGATCCCACTCCCCTCCCAGAGCCAGGGAGAGAACCCAGGCGTCCTGGCTCCCAGCCCCCCCGCTCTCCCGTCCCAGTAGAAGATTGTGATTTCGTTACCTTAGGGGTACTGGCTCGGAGTAATCATCTGCCTCGCTGCCCGAGCTTGCTGAAGAGCGCCGGCTGCGGAAGCTCTCCACTGTGGGAGTGGGAGACAGTAAAGGGGAGCTCAGTCCTTGGGGGGGTCCCCAAACCAGCATCCCTGCCCCCCAAACCCTCCCACACACAAACCACCGCACTCCTACAATGACCTCACTGGGGAAGCACGGACTCTCCCAACACCTGCTCCAGCCTTGATCAGCTGGTCCCCGGAGAAGGGATGGCCCAGGGGCTGGGGGACGTGGCCATGGGGCTCCCAGGCAGTGGCAAGCCCAACACAATAACCCACCCCGGAGACATTTCCGGTCCCAGGACGTACCCGACGAGCTGCGTCCGCGACTCCTGCCCAGGCTGTCTCCGCTGAAGGCTGCCAGGCCCCGGGAGTTGGAGCGGCCCCAGCTGCCGGGCGGCGCATCACCGGCGCCACGCCGGACCCGTCGCTGGCTGCGCCCAAGGGAAGAGGGTTATGCACAGAAGCAGGCATCTCGCGACCTGAAGGTTCCTTGCCAAAACAGGCTGCCCGCCCCTGAAACGCAGCCACCTCTTGGGTGCAGCGCAGCAGCAGGCATGCAGCTCGTGGCAGGAAGGGAAGGGACACCACAGGGGGACCGGAGGGAAGCAGGGGACTGGGACCCCGAGGCTGACGCCCCCGCCCTTGCTAAACAGGCCGGGATCCTTAAATGGGCCTTGGGGCTCCAAGATCTCGGTGAGTTTCAGATACCACCTGGCGTTCCTGCCACTGGAGCCGTGTCAATGCCTCCTGATTAACCCTTGTGGCTCCAACACCCTGCCTCCCCAAGGATCGCGGAAGGGCTCAGATTCGGGGGGGGGGGACGTGCCCACCAGGGCGCTGGCAGGAGTCCGCTTCCCAGGCAGCACAGGGGCCACTGAACGCGGCAGCTAGAGGTGGAAACACGTGGCCCCGTACATCCCCCAGGGACACCCTGATCTTCGGGGGGTGGAGGGGAGGAACTTACTTTTTCAGTTCGGCCTCCTTCTGCTTCCGCTCTTTGGCCTTCACAAAGGCCGTGGGGTCGAAGCGCGGCGGCCGGGTGCCTGGGAAAGGGGAGACCGGCAGCGGGGTCAAGGGCGGGGGTTGCTGCTGCCACACCTGGGATCTTCCCCGCCCCTCCAAACTGTTCAGGATTCAGCTGCAGGGACTGGAATGGGGGGGAAGGGGATTGCTACCTCCCTCACATCACTGCATGTGACCAAGGTTCTCACCTTGCCTGGAGACATCTCTGTCGGAGACAGGGCACTCCCACAGTGCTCAAGGCCAACCTAGGGTCCCCAGGCCCTGTGATCTGGGCAGAGAACCTGCCCAATGGCTCCTCTTCTACCCCCTCACCTGTGGGTGATGGTGACTGGCGAGGGAGGCGGGTCTGGCTCCCGCCGCGCCCTTCTCTGGACGTGGAGCGTGGCCGGTTCATCGGCCAGGCCCCGCCACGCTCCCGGGAGTTGGAGCGCTCCCCAGAGGTGGAGCGCCTCTCCTCTCGGGCCATGGCCGCAGCGCTGCTCCGGCCTGGGGCAGCGTGACTGAAGCCGCGGGAGGATGCCGATCGGTTCTGAGGGGATGGGCCGGTGGGGGTCAAGCGCCTGGAAAAACAGGAGGGAGCAGTCAGTCCTGGACGTGAAGGACACAGGGGCCCGTTCGGGTCATCCAATCTGGCCTCCTGCATCACACTGGCCACAGAATCCCCCCAGGTATCCCTGCATCCAGCCCAGATCTGACAGTCGAGCTAGAGCAGAGATGTCCACTGTCTCCAAGCCCCGGAGCACTCCCTATCCCCAACACGGGGTCAGTCGTTCCAATGGTCAATTCCCCTCCCCGTTAAACACTGGCGCCTTATTTCAAGCCTGAATCTGTCTAGCTTCAGCTCCAGCCATTGATCTTGTTCTGCCTTTGTCTGCTGGACTGAAGAGCCTCCGCTCTCAGAAAGTCCCCCTGTGCCACAGGTTCACTGCTCTGTGCCGGCAGCTCTTGCCAGCCCTGACAAACTCACTGCACAGACCAGGTGATCTGTATCTAACTGGTGCCATGGGAGGTACCACTCACAAACTGGTAACACGCTGGCCCTGAAAACCAGGGTGTGGTGGGGGAACGAAGGGTTATCAAAGTGCATTAGAACGTCCCGAAAAGGTGTTTGGCGAGCAATGCGTAAGCCCAATCTGCCCTAAGACAAAGGAACGTGTATTTGTTGTCTGACCAGCCTGGTGGCCAGGCAGAGGCAACACACGTTCATATACATATGAGGTAAACAAAGCTAACGAGCAGGGAGAAGACAGCCTGGCATCTATGCCCCAGCAGAGAAACGGTGTCTGGGCTTACTCTGCGAAGAGCAGGTTCCCAAGGGTTACTGGCTCTAACAAGAGCGGGAGAGAACCTGGGCAGCCAGGCTGAAGGAAGATGGGTGAGAAAACTTCTTGAACAAAGGACTTTAGTTGCTTAAGTTAGACTGAAGTCTTAGAAGCGTATTTTTACTTCTGTTTCTTTGGAACCATTTGTGTCTTTGCCTTATACTTGGTATCACTTAAACCTGTGTCCTTTTCTTAATCCACTTGTTTTACTTTTCCTATAACCCCAGCTCAGAGCTTGGATTGAAACAGAGGGTTTGTTAACCCCAGTAAGGTAACAAGCAGCTGTGTAAGGTTTTGTGAGCATACCAGTAAGGAGGAAAGGGGGCGCTGCAGAGAGACATCTCTGAGGAACCTGGGAATGGGGGTTCACTGGCAGAGCCCGGGTGAGTTTGCTGGCAGGGCAGAGATGCCAGTGTGCCAGGGAGCAAACACAGTTTAGCAGCAGCAAAACTCCCACTTGCTGAGGCCGAGAGGGATAGCACAGTAACTCACAGCTCTGGGAACCCCAGCGGCTCGTCACACCTGCCCAGGGAGGTGCTGACAAATGGGGATTGCGTCACCTCTGAACCGTCTCGGGGATAAACTAAACAGATCCAGCACCTTCCGTCTCATGCTCACAGGCAGGTTTCCCAGCCCTCGGCTCGTTCTCATGGCGCTTTCCGAATCCTGTCTAATTTTTGGATGTGTGGACACCAGAACGGGACCCGTGCTCCAGGGATGGGCTCTCTAATGCTGGATACAGACATAGCACTACCGCCCCACTCCTCCTCAATATCCCCCCGCTTATACCGCCAAGGGTCACGCTCCCCGCTTAGCCCCAGCATCGCCCTGAGAGTTCCTGGTTAGCTGGTTCCCACCATGGCCCCTTGATGCTTTTCAGGGTGACTGCTTTCCAGGACACAATCCCCCAGCTCACAAGCGTGACCTACATTCTGTGTCCCTAGGTGCCATCAAAAAGATGCAACCACGAGGGCTGGCTCTGCCCTGCAGAAGCCCCACTGACCCTTCAAGACGGCCGTGGGTAAGGACTGATGTCCACCATCCTCCTTCCCCTGTCCCCTACCAGGAGATCTCAAGTTTCAGGACATATTACGATCCCTGCAGAGTGCGGGAAGGAATCTTCCAGCATTACCCAATTAGCCAGATGCATTATGGGGGTTTGAGCCTTCCTCTGTAGTATCAGCGATCCGCCAATACCAGGGGACCAGTATTTTAAGACCAATGGGCAAAACCTGGGCTCAAGTGTCAACAGAGGGGCCGGGATCCTTAGACAGGTGAATGAAAAGCATCTGCTTCAACCCCGCCTAGAGTACTGATCCAGCCTACAGCAGCTGGCATCCCTCACCCTTTCTTGTATAAGGCCAGCTCATTGGTCAGACTCTTCACTCGGACACGGAGGCTCCTCTCCGATGCTTTCACCTCCGCCAGCTGCAAGGAAGGGGAAGAAATCTCACTGCTTCAGTGGCCGGACATGCTCTGGAACGGGCCCAGGAAATCGACCCAGCAGACAGTCTTGCAGCCCAGCCAGACAATGGAATCTGGGCAGGGCTACATAACTGCCAGCAACATTCCCCTTCACTTCCTGACCTCAACTGGGGTGCCATGGTGTTGTGTTAAACAGCTGCCATGTTCCACCCCAGAGGTGGCTGCATTTCAGGGGTGGGCAAGTGAGCCCTGTATAGAGAGCCAAGGGCTTTGGGATCTTCGGGTGTACGGTGCTATGTAAGATCTCAGGGTAATAATTATTACTAAGGCTGTCAAACGATTACAAAAATTAATCGCAGTTTTAATCCCACTGTTAAACAATAATAGAATACCACTTATTTCAATATCTGTGGATGTTTTCTACACTTTCAAATATATAGATTTCAGTTCCAACCCAGAATACAAAGTGCTCACTTGATATTATTTTTGATTACAAATATTTGCACTGTAAAAAAAATAATCCCAGCCCCCCTGCTCTAACCCCACTTCCCTCCCGGAGCTGGAGCT
>NW_020694966.1:0-4166 GCF_002925995.2 Terrapene triunguis
CCGATTTTATAGAGACAGACCCGATTTTGGGGTCTTTCTAATATAGGCTCCTATTACCCCCCATCCCGTCCCGATTTTTCACATTTTCTGTCTGGTCACCCTAGACTGTCCCAATATAACAGCTGAGTGGAGTTTCTGTGAATACCAGTGGGGCCTGATCCTGGGATTTAGGCAACAAAGGTGGTAGTTTGGTGCCAAAGTCCTTTTCTGCATTCATTCTACTGATCAGATGATCTCCACATGCCATTTCAATTTACGTGTGTTAATTTTATTTTTTCCAGTCTCACAGGTCAGTTTTCCTGATTAAGGATCAATGGGAAATCAAACTGAAGTGACTGAATTTATACTCCTGGGACTTTCCAATGACCCACAGATGCAGAGTTTCCTCTTCCTGGTGTTTTTAGTTGTCTACCTAATCACGCTTTTGGCAAACATGATGATCATGCTGGTGATAATGGCTGATCGTCATCTTCACACCCCAATGTACTTCTTCCTGTCTCATTTATCCTTTGTTGATATCTGCTATTCCTCAGCCATTGTCCCTAAGATGTTGGTGCATTTCCTATAAGAGCACAAAACCATTTCTGTCAATAACTGCATTGCACAGATGTTCTTCTTTTTTCTTCTAGATGCTACTGAAATTTATATTCTCTCAGCGACGGCTTATGATCGCTGTGCTGCCATCTGTGACCCATTACGTTACATGGACACAATGAGCACAGGGATCTGTGTTCAGTTAGTGAGTGGTGCATGGTTCAGTTGGTCACTGATGCCCTGCTTAACACTGTTTTTGCCCTCAAGTTGCATTTCTGTGGGCCCAATCAAATCAACTATTTCAGCTGTGAGCTCCCTCCTCTATTACAACTGTCCTGCACTAAGACCCTCACCGATCAAGTCGTGCTTCTTACTTCTGCTGTCATACTTGGATCAAGCACCTTCCTCCTCACCCTGATCTCCTACATTCACATCATCTGCACCATCCTGAGGATACGCTCTGCGGAGGGCAGGCGTAAAGCCTTCTCCACCTGCAGCTCCCACCTTATTGTGGTTGGTTTTTTTACTTGACAGCTTTTTTCCAGTACACAAAACCCAGCTCAGTCTCCTCTGTGGTTCTGGACAAAATGTTCTTGATCCAGTACAGCATCTTGACCCCCATATTAAACCCCAACATCTACAGCCTGAAAAACAAGGAGGTAAAAATAGCAGTAGGGAAAATGTTGCAGAAATTCAAATTTCTAAAGTAGTGTCGATCTTATTTTTTTTAAAAAACAAAGAGCATAGAACTGTGGATAACGTGTGTTTGAGAGATTCTCAGCTCAGGTATATGACACTTTTGTTCAAAGCCTCAGCTGGTCTAAATCAGTGTGGCTCCATTGAACTCAGCAGGCCACAACCCCATTGGGTAGAAGACACTGGAGCAAAGGGGACAGGATCCTGGATCTCCATCTAGGGTGCGTGCTAGAAGCACCAGGATCTAGAGCCATTCATGTGCGCAGGCTCTCTCTCTCTCTCTCTCTCTCTCTCTCTTTTGGACAATATCCCTTTCAATCTGACCCACTGACTGCAATGGACCTATGGCTAATTTATACCACTTGAGGATCTGGCCAGTTCTATGAAAAGAACATCTTTGTCTATTGCACTCTGTAGTTCTTCTAGAGTATTTTGTTGAAAACCCTAGTTAATATCTCTAGTATCTTATAGGATTCATCCCTATTAATGTCTGTGTCTTCAAAAATAATAATAATTAATAATGAGTGTGATCCCCAGCTGGGCCAAGATACAAAATGGAATTAAGGCTCTATTAAGAGAGATTGAGAGAGACAGATATCAGGTATCCCACATTGCAGTGGTTAGGGCACGCACATGGGAAGAAGCAGATCCCTTTTAAAAATCTTTATCCTTATAAGGCACTTGAAGAGGGTCTGCTACATCCCTAACTGCTAGGATAAAAGTTGAGGGGTTTCCTCCACCTAATTCCTTCTTCTTCTCTCCACTCTCTTGCCATGGTTTCTTGCCACCTTAGGTGGGGTTAGACGCTTCCCAGCTGAGAGTCCCAAGGTGAAGGAGGTGCCTTTCCCCAGAGGAGACAGGGACTGAACTCCTGTGATAGCTGCGGGATTTAGAACACAACCCTCTGCTTGGCCTTTCCCATTGGCTAAGGAACCATCTGTCATGTTGGCTTTTTTTTAATCCCATTCTTAGGTGCCTTTGTCTCCCCTTTCACTTTGTAGTGAGCCTGGCTGCCCAACTCAGGCTCTGGAAACCAAATGATTTAAAAAAAAAATCACCTAAAAGTTATCCACTGCAATGCTCAGCATTAGAACAGTTACATCCCTTTGTGAACCTTACTCTGGGTGTAAATTGACATAGCGCCATTAAATCAACGGTACTTTGTGGATTTACATGAACTGGGAATCTGTCCCATAGTGTCCATATTCTAATGTGATTTTGCATTCCTCAAATTTCCCTCACCATTGAGTTGGAAAGACCTGTGTATCATTGAGTTTCCACTTAAATCCTAAACATAATCGAAAGTGCTGCTAGCACTATACACCCCAGTGAAATTCACCCTTAGGCCTGGTCTACACTACGACTTTAATTCGGATTTAGCAGCGTTAATTCGAATTAACCCTTCACCCGTCCACACAACGGAGCCATTTAGTTCGAAATAAAGGGCGCTTAAAATCGATTTCTGTACTCCACCCCGACGAGCGGAGTAGCGCCAAAATCGATTTTGTCAATTCAAATTAGGGTTAGTGTGGCCGCAATTCGATGGTATTGGCCTCCGAGAGCTGTCCCAGAGTGCACCATTGTGACCGCTCTGGACAGCAATCTGAACTCGCATGCACTGACCAGGTAGACAGGAAAAGCCCCAGGAAAATTTGAATTTCATTTCCTGTTTGCCCAGCGTGGAGAGCACAGGTGACCACAGATACCACAGATACCTCAGCTCATCAGCACAGGTAACCATGCATGCTGATAATCGAAAAAGAGCACCAGCATGGACCGCACAGGAGGTACAGGATCTGATCGCTATATGGGGAGAGGATTCAGTGCTAGCAGAACTTCGTTCGAAAAGACGAAATGCCAAAACTTTTGAAAAAATCTCCAAGGGCATGATGGAGAGAGGCCACAATAGGGACTCAGATCAGTGCCGCGTGAAAGTCAAGGAGCTCAGACAAGCCTATCAAAAAACAAAGGAGGCAAACGGTCGCTCCGGGTCAGAGCCGCGGACATGCCGCTTCTACGCCGAGCTGCATGCAATTCTGGGGGGGGCGCCACCACTACCCCACCTGTGATTGTGGAATCCGGGTCGGGGATAGTCTCTACACCTGAGGATTCTGCGGATGGGGAAGAGGAGGAGGAGGAGGAGGAGGAGGAGGAGGAGGAGGAGAACGAGCTTGCAGAGAGCACCCAGCACTCCGTTCTCCCCAACAGCCAGGATCTTTTTCTCAGCCTGACTGAAGTACCCTCCCAAGCCTCCCAAGCCAGTAGCCAAGACCATGACCCCATGGAAGGGACCTCAGGTGAGTTTACCTTTTAAAATATAAAACATGGTTTAAAAGCAAGCGTTTTTTAATGATTAATTTACCCTGAGGACTTGGGATGCATTCGTGGCCAGTACAGCTACTGGAAAAGTCTGTTAAGGTGTCTGGGGATGGAGCGGAAATCCTCCAGGGACATCTCCATGAAGCTCTCCTGGAGGTACTCCAAAAGTCTTGCCACAAGGTTTCTGGGCAGTGCCGCTTTATTCCGTCCTCCATGGTAGGACACTTGACCACGCCATGCTTGCAGCAAGTAATCTGGTATCATTGCCTGACAAAGCCTGGCAGCGTATGGTCCCGGTGATTGCTGGCATTCAAGCAACATCCGTTCTTTATCTTGCTGTGTAATCCTCAGGAGAGTGATATCGCTCATGGTAACCTGGTTGAAATACGGGAACTTAATTAAGGGGACAGAGGTGGCCATTCCTACTGGGCTGTTTGCCTGTGGCTGATAAGAAATCCTTCCCTGCAGTTAGCCAAGCGCGGGGGGGGGGGGCGGAATTGGCCCAGAGCTTTTCGCATTTGGCTAGCAGGGATCTTCCCTGATACCAGCCACGCGGTGGGGGGAGGGGTAAAGCGATCATCCCAGGGAATTCATGGCGGGAGGGGGGGGCGGGGGGG
>NW_020694966.1:4266-6169 GCF_002925995.2 Terrapene triunguis
GGGTTAGTTTGTTTTCTGCTGCTGAAGGTTAACAGGAAAACCGCAGCAGTCAACAGGCTTTGCTTGGTATGTGGGAAAGGAGGGCGCAGAAGCCGAAAGACAATGGCTTACCATGGCTGCCTGCAAGCTGAATTCTGTTGCCCGGACCTGCGTCTGTGATCTCTAACACCAAAGCCACAGGCACTCAATATTAAGATGGAAAATGCGACCTTGTACTGAAATCACATGTGCTATGTAATGTGAATAGTGTTTTTCACCATGAAAGAGTATAAGTATTGTTCTGTAAAATGTATCAATTTAAAAAATTCACTCCTTTCTTTCAACCCTCCCTACAGCAGCTGCAAATTTTTCAAGCCTCCCTCCTCCGTCCCGAAGGCTATCTCAGATAAGGCGTCGTAGAAAGAGGACGCGAGATGACATGTTCACAGAAATAATGGAATCCACCCGCAATGAAAGAGCTCATTTGAATGAGTGGAAGGACACTGTATCTAAATTTAGGAAAGATGCCAGTGAACGTGAGGTCTTGAGGGACGCTCGAGATGAGAGGTGGCAGGCTGCAACGCTGGGGCTGCTTCGTGATCAAACGGACATGCTCCGCCGTCTGGTGGAGCTTCAGGAACGGCAGCAGGATGACAGAGTGCCGCTGCAGCCGCTGTATAACCTCCCTCCCCCCTCACCATGTTCCATATCCCCCTCACCCAGACGTGTAAGAACGCGGTGGGAGGGGGGAGGCTCCGTGCACCCTCCCACTCCACCCCAGTGGACAGCCCAACCAAAAGGCTGTCATTATATTGAATTTGATCAGTGGCCTTATACTTCCCTCATATCCTCCTCCCAAACCTCACCCAGATTACCTTCTTGGTTCTCTCCCTATGTTTATAATCACTTAATAAAGAATACATGATTTTTAAACGATAGTGACTTTATTTCCTTTGAAAGAAAGCTGGGGGGAGGGTGGGTTGCTTACAGAGAATGAATGAGTCAATAAAGGGGGCTGGTTTTCATGAAGGGAGAAACAAACAGAATTTTCACACTGTAGCCTGGCCAGTCATGAAACTGGTTTTCAAAGCTTCTCTGATGCACAGCGCTTCCTGGTGTGTTCTTCTAATCGCCCTGGTGTCTGGCTGCGCGTAATCAGCAGCCAGGCGATTTGCCTCAGCCTCCCACCCTGCCATAAAGGTCTCCCCCTTACTTTCACAGAGATTGTGGAGCACACAGCAAGCAGAAATAACAATGGGGAGATTTCTTTGGCTGAGGTCAGAGCGAGTTAGTAGCGATCGCCAGCGACCTTTTAAACAGCCAAATGCACATTCTACCACCATTCTGCACTTGCTCAGCCTGTAGTTAAACAGCTCCTGACTCCTGTCCAGGCTGCCTGTGTATGGCTTCATGAGCCATGGCATTAAGGGGTAGGCTGGGTCCCCAAGGATAACTATTGGCATTTCAATATCCCCAACGGTTATTTTCTGGTCCGGGAAGTAAGTCCCTTGCTGCAGCCGTTTAAACAGAGTAGTGTTCCTGAAGACGCGAGCATCATGAACCCTTCCCGGCCACCCCACGTTGATGTCGGTGAAACGTCCCTTGTGATCCACCAGTGCTTGCAGCACCATTGAAAAGTACCCCTTGCGGTTTACGTACTGGGTACCCTGGTGCTCCGGTGCCAAGATAGGGATGTGGGTTCCATCTATCGCCCCACCACAGTTAGGGAATCCCATTGCAGCAAAGCCATCCACTATGACCTGCACATCTCCCAGAGTCACTAGCTTGTGTAGCAGCACCTCAGTGATTGCTTTGGCTACTTGCATCACAGCAGCCCCCACAGTAGATTTGCCCACTCCAAATTGATTCCCGACTGACCGGTAGCTGTCTGGCGTTGCAAGCTTCCACAGGGCTATCGCCACTC
>NW_020694967.1:0-2902 GCF_002925995.2 Terrapene triunguis
GCCACCAAGTCCCACACCACCCTCACCCAAAGTCCAAAGAAGGAGGGACGGCAAGGGCCGTTAAAACTTTCAGTCAACCCCTGCAGACTGCTCTAGCACTAGAAGGCTGACATTCCCCAAAATTTCATAAGTCCTTTCCTACCCACCTCACACAAGCCCCCGTCCAAGTTTCACCCCCCACGTTTCATGTCTGGTTCGCAATAAAATGTTTGTTTCTGTTCATTACTGTTTCGGTCAGGTTCTTTTGAGGGAGAGTCTGTCTGGAGGGGGGGAAGGGGCTTGGTAATTGGACAGGACAGTCACCTTTAGCAGGCTACAGAGGCGGGGTCAGGTCCAGCATCAGGACACATACACAGTGCAGTCACTGGTTACCCTGGTCAGTCTGGGAGGTGCTTTTCATGTTTTGGGGGGGGGGGGGGGTTGCTCTGTGACTTTGTGGCGGGGGAGGGCAGTTACAGATCTTATGCAGCGGTCCTTATCCTGGCTCACAGATCCACGCAGCAGGGGATCTGTAACCCTACCCCCCCTGCCAGAAAGTCACATAGCCGACACATACACACAGTCCCCCCCAGGAGTGCTGGCAGGCTCCATTGAAATAACCAGTCCACCAGTGCGGAGCCTGTCATTCCGGGAGTTTAGAAGCATCATTTGCATCAGAACACTGAACCCGCCCCCCGCCACAGTCTGCGTCCCCGGTTTAAAATATTCCCGCGAAAACAGCAATACAGACAACGGTGTTCATTAAAAAATCGAAATGATTTTATTTTTTGGGAAGGGGAAGGGGGTGAAGGTTGTATGTAACTGGAGAGGATAGTCAAAATGAACTGGGTAAAGAAACGGGGGCAGGTTCAGCTTTTCTGTCCACAAACTGAAAAGTCACTGGTTGCCCTGCTCACTCAGGAACCTAGCTTTCAAAGCCTCCCGGATGCACAGGGCGTCCCGCTGGGATCTTCTAATGGCCCGGCTGTCTGGCTGGACGTAATCAGCAGCCAGGCTATTTGCCTCTAGCTCCCACCCCGCCATAAAGGTCTCCCCCTTGCTCTCACACAGGTTGTGGAGCACACAGCAAGCTGCAATAACGATGGGGATATTGGTTTCACTGAGATCACAGCGAGTGAGTAAGCTTCTCCATCTCCCTTTGAGACGGCCAAAAGCACACTCCACCACCATTCTGCACTTGCTCAGACGGTAGTTGAACAGTTCTTTTTCTGTGTCCAGGGCGCCAGTATAGGGCTTCATGAGCCAGGGCATTAGCGGGTAGGCTGGGTCCCCGAGGATGACTGTAGGCATCTCCACATCCCCAAGAGTTATTTTGTGGTCTGGGAAGTAAATACCTTCCTGCAGCCGTCTAAACAGACCAGAGTTCCTGAACACGCGAGCGTCATGAACCTTGCCCGGCCATCCGACGTAGATGTTTGTAAACCGTCCCCGATGGTCCACCAGTGCTTGCAGCACCATTGAAAAGTAGCCCTTTCTATTGATGTACTGGCTGGCCTGGTGGTCCGGTCCCAGGATAGGGATGTGAGTCCCATCGATAGCCCCACCGCAGTTTGGGAATCCCATCGCGGCAAAGCCATCTATGATGACCTGCGCGTTTCCCAGGGTCACTACCTTTGGGAGCAGTACCTTGACGATTGCCTTGGCTACTTGCATGACAACAACCCCCACGGTAGATTTGCCCACACCAAAGTGGTTCGCGACTGACCGGTAGCTGTCCGGCGTTGCAAGCTTCCAGAGGGCTATGGCCACTCGCTTCTGGACAGTGAGGGCTGCTCGCATGCGGGTGTCCTTGCGCTTCAGGGCAGGGGACAGCAACTCACAAAGTTCGAGGAAAGTCCCCTTCCGCATGCGAAAGTTTCGCAGCCACTGGGATTCATCCCAGACCTGAAGCACTATACGGTCCCACCAGTCCGTGCTTGTTTCCCGGGCCCAGAATCGCCGTTCAACAAAATCCACATGCCCCATTGCCAACGTCATGTCCTGGGCGCTGGGGCTCGTGGTTTCTGACAGCTCTGTGCCACTCTCCGACTTCAGGCTCTCACGGCGGTGCCGTAGCCTCCTCGCCCGATTTCTCTGCATCTGCCTCAGGGAAAGGTGTATGATAAGCTGCGAGGTGTTGAGAACGGCCAGAAGTGCAGCGATGGTCGCAGCGTGATCCATGATCGCAGTGCTGTGGCGTCCGCGCTGTCACTGACCAGAAAGTGCGCGAACTGATTTCCCGCCGGCGCTTTCATGGAGGGAGGGAGGGCGTTAGTGACGGACGGATGACGACAAATTTTTTTTACCCAGAAGGCATTGGCGGCTCGACCCAGAATTCCGATGGGCAGCGGGGACTGCGGGAACTGTGGGATAGCTGCCCACAGTGCACCGCTTCCAATATCGACGCTCGCCCCGTTAGTGTGGACTCACAAAGTCGAATTACTGTCCTTAGTGTGTCCTTAGTGTGGACACACACGTTCGACTTTGCAATATCGATTCCACATATTCGATTTAAGTAAAATCGAATTACCCTCGTAGTGTAGACATACCCTTAGTAAAATTTCTTGCAAAGTAACAATCATCTATTTACAAATTAATGTATCAAAAGACTATTAAAAAGATAAATTGAAACAATATGTTATGCTCGAGCTGTGTCACCATATCATATATTAGCCTTACCTGACAAGGTACTAATATAATACATAAAGAAATTATAATATGCTACCATTTTTATGATAATGAGCTGTGGTATTAGGTTTAGACAGTATAATGTCAGAAAAATTGCAGAGGTAATAAAATGGTGATGATTCATACTAGATATAAACGCAAAAATATTCTTGACAATATTTTTAAAGAACAAAATTGTTAAAGGAGGGTCATAGTTTTATAAAAGTTTCATTAAAATGTGAAGTGTAGCAATAAA
>NW_020694968.1:0-2334 GCF_002925995.2 Terrapene triunguis
GGCAATCAGTTTGCGCACTTTTCTGGTCAGTGACAGCGCGGACGCCACAGCACTGTGAGCATGGAGCCCCCTGCAACCATCGCTGCAATTATGGCCGTTGTCAACAACTCGCACCTTATCGTACACCTTTTCCAGAGGCAGATGCTGAGAAATCGGGCGAGGAGGCTACGGCAGCGCGGTGAGGACATGAAGTCTGAGAGTGGCACAGACCTCTCTCAAAGCACGGGACACCGCGCCGTGGACATCATGGTGACAATGGGTCATGTTGATGCTGTGGAACGGCGATTCTGGGCCCGGGAAACAAGCACGGACTGGTGCGACCGCATAGTGCTGCAGGTCTGGGATGAATCACAGTGGCTGCGAAACTTTCGGATGCGGAAGGGAACTTTCCTGGAACTTTGTGAGTTGCTGTCCCCTGCCCTGAAGCGCAAGGACACCCGGATGCGAGCAGCCCTGACTGTCCAGAAGCGAGTGGCCATACCCCTCTGGAAGCTTGCAACGCCAGACAGCTACCGGTCAGTCGTGAACCACTTTGGCATGGGCAAATCTACCGTGGGGGTTGCTGTGATGCAAGTAGCCAACGCAATTGTTGAGCTACTGCTCACAAAGGTAGTGACCCTGGGAAACGAGCAGGTCATCATAGATGGCTTCGCCGCGATGGGATTCCCAAACTGCAGTGGGGCTAATGATGGAACTCACATCCCTATCCTGGGACCGGACCACCAGGCCAGCCAGTACATTAACAGAAAGGGCTACTTTTCAATGGTGCTGCAAACACTGGTGGACCATAGGGGACGTTTTACAAACATCAAAGTCGGATGGCTGGGCAAGGTTCAGGACGCTCGTGTTTTCAGGAACTCTGGTCTGTTTAGATGGCTGCAGGAAGGTATTTACTTCCCGGACCACAAAATAACTGTTGGGGATGTGGAGATGCCTATAGTGATCCTCGGGGACCCAGCCTACCCGCTAATGCCCTGGCTCATGAAGCCCTATACAGGTGCCCTGGACAGTGAAAAAGAACTCTTCAACTACCGGCTGAGCAAGTGCAGAATGGTGGTGGAGTGTGCTTTTGGCCGTCTCAAGGGGAGATGGAGAAGCTTACTGATTCGCTCTGATCTCAGCGAAACCAATATCCCCATTGTCATTGCAGCTTGCTGTGTGCTCCACAATCTCTGTGAGAGCAAGGGGGAGACGTTTATGGCGGGGTGGGAGGTTGAGGCACATCACCTGGCTGCTGATTACGCGCAGCCAGACAGCCGGGCGATTAGAAGAGCCCAGCGAGATGCTCTGTGCATCCGGGAGGCTTTGAAAGCTAGGTTCCACAGTGAGCAGGGTAAAATGTGACTATTACGTTTGTTTAAAGAGAAGCTGAACCTGCCCCCGTTTCTTTACCCACTTAATGTTGACTATCCTCTCCAGCTACATACCCCGTTCACCCCGTCCCCCCCTTCCAACACACATTTAAAAATAAACTACATGGAACTTTGTTAATGAACACCGTTGTCTTTATTACGGGTTTCGCGGTAAAGGGTTGAAACTGGGACGCAGAGTGTGGTGGGGAGCGGGTGTAGTGATGGAAAGGACACTTCTAAACTCGAGGAATGACAGGATCCTGCTCCTAGAGCGGTCCACAGTGGTGGACTGGTTGTTTCAACGGAGCCTGCCACCCCTCCTTTTCGGGACTCTGTGTGTGGGGGCTATGTCACTTTGTGGCAGGGGAGGACGGTTACAGATCCCCTTCTGCGTGGCTCTGTCATCCAGGCTAAGGACCAGTGCATAAGATCTGTAAAAGCCCTCCCCCGCCACAAACTCACATAGCCCCCCCACACAGAACATGAAAACCACCTCCCAGACTGACCAGGGTGCCTAGTGACTGCAATGTGTGTGTGACCTGCTGCTGAACCTGCCCCCGTGTCTGTACCCTGGTAAAGGTGACTGTCCTCTCCAATTACCAACCCCCTTTCCCCCCTTCAAACACACTCTTCTCTAAAAGAACCTGACGGAAACAGTAATTAACAGAAACATATTTTTTATTAACTACACAGTTAGAGGATGACACTGGGACGGGGGCTTGGGTGAGGTGCTTTTGGAGTGAAGGAAAGGACTTATCAAAACTTTGGGAATGAGAGCCGTCAGGTACTTGAGCAGTCTGCAGGGGTGGAGTGCTATAAAATGTGGAAGCGACATCATCACTTGGCCTCACTCCCCAAACAAGTCAACACGAAAGACGTTAGAACCTGGGACTGAACTGAGGCTGTGGTCCCAGGCTGAAGGGATTTCTAGCCTATGTATGGAAGATTGGTGGATTGTTTGTCCCATCAGGGTGAGACACTG
>NW_020694969.1:0-6893 GCF_002925995.2 Terrapene triunguis
TCTAAAAACTGCTCCATTTGCAATAGGAAGGGCAACTCTTCCGTAGATTTAACATTTGCTCCTGATATCCAGGCATCCCAATTTTTCCCAATGTGGTAGGCATGTCGGGTAAATGACACATCGGGTTTCCACCTTAGGGCTCTGAACCGCCGACGGGCATGCTCAGGTGTTAGCCCCATTCTGATTCTGGCCTTGTTTTTAAAAAGTTCATAACTGTTCATGTGTTCCTTAGGCATTTCAGCCGCCACCTCTGCTAAGGGTCCACTGAGCTGCGGCCTCAGCTCTACCATGTACTGCGTTGGAGGGATGTTGTATCCAAGGCAGGCCCTTTCAAAATTTTCTAAGAAGGCCTCAGTATCATCGCCTGCCTTGTAGGTGGGGAATTTCCTGGGATGGGAAGTGGTACCTGGAGAGGAGTTGTTAGGATGGTCTGATGCACCCTGCCTAGTCCTTGCTGCTTCCAGTTCCATCTCTTTTTCTTTTAGCTCCATCTCTCTTTTATGGGCCTCCTGTTTGGCTTTTTCTTCTCTTTCATGGGCCTCCTGTTTGGCTTTTTCCAGCTCCATTTCTCTCTTGTAGGCCTCCTCTTTGGCTTTCTCTTCTCTGTCTCTCAGCTCCATCTCTCTCTTGTGGGCCCCCTCTTTGGCTTTCTCTTCTCTGTCTCTCAGCTCTATCTCTTTTTCTTTCAGCTCCATAGCTCTCTTGTGGGCCTCCTCTTTAGCTTTTTCTTCTTTGGTAGTCATTTTCCTGGTTTTCTTGTGCTGGGTCACACCCCTCTGCAGTTGACTGAAACTGGGATGTACTTAGCTCAGGCTCCTGCTGAGTGCTGCTGAGTTAACAGAGACTTTCTAACTAGCTACTTCCGAGGATGTAAAAAGAAAAAAACCACAATTGAGCTTGTAAATTACCTTTACCAGTTCAAAGTTTGCTCACTGATTGAACCCTTCTCTTAACAAAGCCCCTTGTTAAAAAAAACTTAACACCTCTGCCTTCAGGCAAGGAGAGATAAGATATGCATCTACCTTCAGCTCTGCTTTCCAAGCAGCTAGAAGGGAAAAAAAATCTCTTACTGGCTTTTGGGTTTAAAACGTATCCCACCGCTATGCCACCATGTCAAAGCTGTATCCCCACTTTGAACTTTAGGGTACAAGAGTGGGGGCCTGCATGAGGACTCCTAAGCTTATCTACCAGCTTAGCTCTGGTCCGCTGCCACCATCTCAAGAACTCCCTCCCTGGGAAGCCTTGAGAAACCTTTCACCAATTCCCTGGTGAACACAGATCCAAACCCCCTTGGATCTTAAAACAAGGAGAAATTAACCATCCCCCCTCCTTCCTCCCACTCTCCTTTCACCAACTCCGGGTGAATACAGATCCAAACCCCCTTGGATCTTAAAACAAGGAGAAATCAATCTGGTTCTTAAAAAAGAAGGCTTTGAATTAAAGAAAAAGGTAAAAATCATCTCTAAAATCAGTATGAAGAATAACTTTACAGGGTAATCAAACTTAAAGAGCTCAGAGGACCCCCCCCCCTCTGTCTTAGGTTCAAAGTACAGTAAACAAAGATAAACACTCTGGTAAAAGGTACATTACAAGTTGAGAAAACAAAGTAAATCTAAGACGCCTTGCCTGGCTTTTTACTTACAAGTTTGAAATAGGAGAGACTTGTTTAGAAAGATAGGGAGAACCTGGATTGATGTCTGGTCCCTCTCAGTCCCCAGAGCGAACAACCCCTTAAACAAAGGACACAAAACAAAAGCCTTCCCCCCCAAGATTTGAAAGTATCTTGTCCCCTTATTGGTCCTTAGGGTCAGGTGTCAGCCAGGTTACCCGAGCTTCTTAACCCTTTACAGGTAAAAGGATTTGGAGTCTCTGTACACAGAGAGCTGTTACCCTTCCCTTTATAGTTATGACACGCCCCCCAAATCACAGATAGTGTTGGACGTTCGGTTCCACACTGGCTGTGATTTCTTCCTGGAGTTCTAGGAGAAAACAGAGTTAATAAGACACATGTACCTTTAGACATACTACTGATTATATAAAAACTAACAATATGTTTCATTCCAAGAACAATTGTTAACCAGTTAACTCTGGGAAACTTTCCTGGGAGAGTGCATCAGCCACTTTGTTAGAAGCTCCTGAAATGTGTTGTATTTCAAAATCAAAATCTTGGAGAGCTAAACTCCACCGAAGAAGTTTTTTGTTATTTCCCTTGGCGGTATGAAGCCACTGTAGCGCAGCATGGTCTGTTTGTAGTTGGAAACGCCGTCCCCAAACATATGGGCGTAGCTTTTCCAGCGCGTACACAATGGCGTAGCATTCCTTTTCGCTGATTGACCAGTGGCTTTCCCTCTCAGACAGTTTCTTGCTGAGAAACACGACAGGATGGAATTCTTGATCCGGTCCTTCCTGCATTAAAACTGCTCCCACGCCTCGCTCGGAAGCATCTGTGGTTACTAGGAACGGTTTGTCAAAGTCTGGGGCCCTTAGCACAGGGTCAGACATGAGTGTTGCCTTAAGCTGGTTAAAGGCCTTTTGACACTCATCAGTCCACTGAACTGCATTTGGCTGTTTTTTTCTGGTTAGGTCTGTCAGCGGGGCGGCGATTTGGCTGTAGTGTGGTACAAATCACCTATAATATCTGGCCAAGCCTAAGAAGGATTGGACCTGTTTCTTTGACTTTGGAACCGGCCACTTTTGGATAGCATCCACTTTGGCCTGTAGGGGATTTATAGTTCCTTGACCCACCTGGTGCCCCAGGTACGTCACTCTGTTTTGGCCTATTTGACACTTTTTAGCCTTAACAGTTAGACCTGCCTGCCGGATGCGCTCGAAGACTTTTTCCAGGTGCTCCAGGTGTTCTGTCCATGAATCAGAAAAAATGGCCACATCATCGAGGTAGGCAACTGCAGATTCTCCCAATCCCGCTAAGAGACCATCTACAAGTCTTTGGAAGGTGGCGGGTGCATTTCGCAACCCGAAAGGGAGTACATTGAATTCATACACCCCTGCCTGGGTGACGAAGGCGGACCTTTCCTTAGCGGGTTCATCTAGTGGTACTTGCCAGTACCCTTTGGTTAAGTCTAAAGTAGAGATGAATTGGGCATGTCCCAATTTTTCCAATAGCTCATCTGTGCGTGGCATTGGATAGTTGTCAGGACGAGTTACAGCATTTAGCTTACGGTAGTCCACGCAAAAGCGTATTTCCCCATCTGGTTTGGGAACTAGAACCACTGGAGATGCCCAGGCACTGGTAGAGGGGCGGATTATACCCATCTGTAGCATGTCCTGGATCTCCCTTTGTATCGCAGTTTGGGCATGAGGTGACTCCCGGTAGGGTGGGGTTCTAATTGGGTGAGCATTACCTGTGTCAATGGAGTGGTATGCCCGTTCGGTCCGTCCTGGAGTGGCTGAGAAAATCGGTGCAAAGTTTGTGCACAGCTCCTTGATCTGCTGTCGCTGCAGACGTCCCAGGGTCATGGAGAGGTTTACCTCTTCCACTCCACCATTCCTTGTTCCTTCGTAGTAGACACCTGCAGGCCACTCCGCGTCATCTGTTTCCTGGGCTGTAAACTGGCAAACGTTTAATTCTCTGGAATAAAAGGGCTTAAGAGAATTAACATGGTATACCTTAGGCTTTATGTTGGAAGTGGGGGAGGCTATGAGATAGTTAACAGCTCCTAGGCGCTCCTGGACCGTGAATGGTCCTTCCCACGACGCTTCCATTTTTTGGGCCTGGAGCGCCTTTAAGACCATGACTTGGTCTCCTACTTTGAAGGACCGTTCTCTGGAATGTTTATCATACCAGGCCTTTTGCTCTTCCTGAGCATCCTTTAGGTTTTCTTTAGCAAGGGCTAAAGAGTGTCGGAGGGTGTTTTGTAGGTTGCTTACAAAGTCTAGAATGTTAGTTCCTGGAGAAGGCGTAAACCCCTCCCATTGCTGCTTCACCAACTGTAATGGCCCCTTAACCTCGCGGCCATACACAAGTTCAAATGGTGAAAACCCTAAACTGGGTTGTGGTACAGCCCTGTAGGCAAAAAGCAACTGCTGCAACACTAGGTCCCAATCATTGGAGTGTTCATTTACGAATCATGGCCCCCAAAGTTCCATTAAACCTCTCCACCAGACCATTGGTTTGATGGTGATGAGGGGTGGCAACCAAGTGATTCACCCCATGAGCTTCCCACAGGTTTTTCATGTTCCCTGCCAGGAAATTAGTTCCCGAATCTGTAAGGATGTTGGAGGGCCACCCTACCCTGGCAAAAATGTCTGTTAATGCCTGGCTCACACTTTTAGCCCTGGTGTTGCTTAAGGATACAGCTTCCGGCCATCGGGTAGCAAAATCCATGAAAGTCAGTATGTACTGCTTTCCTCTGGGTGTCTTCTTTGGGAAAGGACCCAGAATATCCACAGCTACTCGCTGAAATGGGACCTCAATTATGGGTAGTGGTTGGAGAGGGGCTTTAACCTGGTCTTGGGGCTTTCCCACTCGTTGGCACACCTCACAAGACCGGACATAATTAGCGACGTCCTTGCCCATTCCCTCCCAGTGGAAGGACTTCCCCAACCGGTCTTTGGTTCTGTTCACCCCAGAATGGCCACTGGGATGATCATGGGCTAAGCTCAAGAGCTTTACCCGATACTTAGTGGGAACTACCAACTGTCTTTGAGGATGCCAGTCTTCCTGGTGCCCACCAGAAAGAGTCTCCTTGTATAAAAGTCCTTGTTCTACAACAAACCGTGATCGGTTAGAAGAGCTGAGAGGTGGTGGGGTGCTCCGCGCCGCCGCCCAAGCTTTCTGAAGGCTGTCATCTGCTTCCTGCTCGGCCTGGAACTGTTCTCTTGATGCTGGAGACATCAGTTCCTCCTTGGACTGTGGACTGGGGCTTGGTCCCTCTGGAAGCGATGCAGGTGCTGGGGCTGTTTCCATTGACTGTGAACCGCAGTCCGCTGGTGCACTATGTGGTATTTCAGGCTCTGGCTGAGCCTCTTGGGTAGGGTTATCTGCTGCTTCCACCAGTTCAGGCTCGCTGGTGCCCTCTGGCATTGGAGTTGTAGACGGGTTTGCAAGCGCTGGACTCAGTGCTGGCAATGGTTCTGGTGCTGGTTGCGTTGCCAGTTCCAGTTCTGGGACTGGCTTTGGCTGGGTCTCTGGGATTGGATCCACTACGGCTGTTGCAGTCGTTGGCAGGGGATCCAGTTCCACCACCTGTGTTTGGGTCTCCGGTAACACAGACGGGGCCCTGGTGGATGGCTCAGGAACAGGGATGGGGGTGGAAGCTTGCTTAGCCTGGCTGCGGGTGACTATTCCCACCCTCTTGGCTAGCTTCACATGGTTGGCCAAGTCTTCCCCCAGCAGCATGGGGATGGGATAATTGTCATAGACTGCAAAAGTCCACATTCCTGCCCAGCCCTTGTACTGGACATGCAACTGGGCTGTAGGCAAGGTTACAGACTGTGACATGAAGGGTTGAATTGTCACTGTAGCCTCCGGGTTGATGAGTTTGGGGTCCACTAGGGATTGGTGGATAGTTGACACTTGTGCCCCAGTGTCCCTCCAAGCGATAACCTTCTTTCCGCCCACTCTCAAGGTTTCCCTTCGCTCCGAGGGTATGAGAGAGGCATCTGGGTCTGGGGATCTTTGGTGTGATTGGGGTGTAATGAACTGTAATCGGTTGGGGTTCTTGGGGCAGTGAGCCTTTATATGCCCCAGTTCATTACATTTAAAACATCGCCCTGCTAAGGTATCACCGGGGCGATGTTGGTTGATGGAGACTGGTGTGGTGGGGTGAGAAGGCTTCTGGGGTTTCCCTTGGGTTGTGGATGGGGCCTTGGGTTGTCCCCGGTGGTAAGGTTTTGTTTCGGCTTGCCCCTTCTGATATTCGCTCCAACTGCTACTAGCTTTTTTCTTTTCTGTCACCTCCACCCATTTGGCTCCAATCTCCCCCGCCTCGGTTATAGTTTTGGGCTTCCCATCTAGGATGTACCTTTCTATTTCCTCAGGAACACCCTCTAAAAACTGCTCCATTTGCAATAGGAAGGGCAACTCTTCCGTAGATTTAACATTTGCTCCTGATATCCAGGCATCCCAATTTTTCCCAATGTGGTAGGCATGTCGGGTAAATGACACATCGGGTTTCCACCTTAGGGCTCTGAACCGCCGACGGGCATGCTCAGGTGTTAGCCCCATTCTGATTCTGGCCTTGTTTTTAAAAAGTTCATAACTGTTCATGTGTTCCTTAGGCATTTCAGCCGCCACCTCTGCTAAGGGTCCACTGAGCTGCGGCCTCAGCTCTACCATGTACTGCGTTGGAGGGATGTTGTATCCAAGGCAGGCCCTTTCAAAATTTTCTAAGAAGGCCTCAGTATCATCGCCTGCCTTGTAGGTGGGGAATTTCCTGGGATGGGAAGTGGTACCTGGAGAGGAGTTGTTAGGATGGTCTGATGCACCCTGCCTAGTCCTTGCTGCTTCCAGTTCCATCTCTTTTTCTTTTAGCTCCATCTCTCTTTTATGGGCCTCCTGTTTGGCTTTTTCTTCTCTTTCATGGGCCTCCTGTTTGGCTTTTTCCAGCTCCATTTCTCTCTTGTAGGCCTCCTCTTTGGCTTTCTCTTCTCTGTCTCTCAGCTCCATCTCTCTCTTGTGGGCCCCCTCTTTGGCTTTCTCTTCTCTGTCTCTCAGCTCTATCTCTTTTTCTTTCAGCTCCATAGCTCTCTTGTGGGCCTCCTCTTTAGCTTTTTCTTCTTTGGTAGTCATTTTCCTGGTTTTCTTGTGCTGGGTCACACCCCTCTGCAGTTGACTGAAACTGGGATGTACTTAGCTCAGGCTCCTGCTGAGTGCTGCTGAGTTAACAGAGACTTTCTAACTAGCTACTTCCGAGGATGTAAAAAGAAAAAAA
>NW_020694970.1:0-2967 GCF_002925995.2 Terrapene triunguis
GGTAGGGTCCTAGGGGGGCAGTCAGGGGACAAGGAGCAGGGAGGCTTAGATGGGGGTGGGGTCCTGGGGGGAAGTTAGGGGCAGGGGTCCCAGGAGGTGGTAGTCAGGGGACAAGGAGCAGGGGGGGGTTGAGGGTTCTGAGGGGGGCAGTCAGGGGGCGGGAAGTAGGAGGGAGTGGATGGGGGTAGGACGGGGGCGGAGCTAGGGTGGGACTCCCTGGGTGCACACCCTAATGAAATGTGCTGCGCATGCCTGTGGGTATGAAGCTGGCGCATTTGCAATGACATTTGAAGACAAAACAACCTGTGTATGCAGATCAGCCAGTAAATTTTTTCAAAAAAAGCTTTGAGTTCCAGACTTGCCAGCTTAAAATTAAAAAAGCTTTTGTAAGCACTATACGATCTTCAAGCAGTGCAAGTCGTTTTTAAGTGAGGTGAAACTTAAGAGTGTGCAAGACAAATCAGACTCCTGAAAGGGGTACAGTAGGCTGGAAAGGTTGAGAACTACTGGTGTGGAGAAGTTCCAGCGCTGGCTTCAGCCTGAGCTCTAGGACTCTCCCACCTTGCAGGGTCCTAGAGCCTTGGTGCCAGCCCAAACAGTGAAATTAAACAGTCCCTTAGCCCAAGCCTGCCTGAGCCAGCCATGGGTTTTTAATTGCAGTGTAGACATACACAAAAAAGAGTCAAAGGCAAAGTGCACACCACCATTTCTTGTGCTTGTGTAACCCCCACACCTCCTGGGCAAGGGCGGTGAGTTGTGTGGGCCCATGGTGCCCGTGCTCCACCAATATGAGAGCGGGGGGGCCCAGCTCCACCAAGGTTCGGGACCAGGTCTGTCCCCCCGGCCTGGCCTGCGTGCCTTCCTGGTAGCATCCCCCCTGGCCCTGCCTGCCCCCCCCCCAGGCAATTTAAAAGGGCCTGGGGCCTCCGCCGCCACCACCGGCAGCGCAACGGGGCTAAGGCAGCTTGCCCCCCCCCACTTCGCTTCTGGAAGTGGATGGCATGTCCCTGTGGCCCCTGTGGGGGGGCATGTCTCCCCACACGCCCCGAGCTGTGGCCAGTGGGAGCAGTTGGGGTGGTGCCTGCGGGCACCGGTGCATGGAGACCCCTCCGGCCCACCACCTAGGAGTTGCTGCCAGAGGGGGGTGTGGGTCACTTTTGGGAGCCACCCAAGGTAAGCGCTGCACCCCTCACCCTCTCCCGCATCCCTGCCCCAACCCAGACCCTGCACCCTAGCTCCCTCCCAGAGCCTGCCCCCTGCATCCCCTCCTGCACCCCAACCTCCTACCCCAACCCAGAGCCCACACACAAACTCCCTCCCAGAGCCCGACCCCTCCTCCCTCCCGCACCCAAACTCCCTCCCAGAGCCTTAGGCAGGGGAGAGGCAGAACTTCCACCATTTCCTTTAGTTCAAACCTTCAAATGATCTGTGCCCCATGTTGCAGAGGAAGGTGGAAAAAACCCTAGGATCTCTGCCAATCTGACCTGGACACAGGCACCAGCTTCCTCTGGTTCTGGGGGGTGCTTAACCCCCTGCTCTACCCCAGGCCCCGCCCCCCCCTGACCCCCTCCCCCAAGTCCCCGCCCCACCCCGCCCCTTCCCACCCATTCCTCCCCCTCCTCTGAGCATGCCCCATCCCCGCTTGTCCTCCCTCCCCCCCGTCCACTTCCCAGTGCCTCCTGCACACTGCAGAACAGTTGATCGCAGCGGGCAGGAGGCACTGGGAGGGAGGAGGAGGAGTTGATCGGTGGGGCCGACTGCAGACAGGCGGCGCTGGGTGGGGAGGGGTGAGCTGGCTGCTGGTGGGTGCTAAGCACCCACTAGTTTTTTTTCTGTGGGTGCTCCAGGACTGGCGCACCTATGGAGGTTCCTGACCTCAAATGAAGTAATTAGTTAGACCCTGAGCATTTGGACAAGACCCACTAGCTCAGTGGTTCTCAAACGTTTGTACTGGTGACCCCTTTCACATAGCAAGCCTCTGAGTGCAACCCCCCCCCCCCCTTATAAATTAAAAACACTTCTTTATATATTTAACACCATTCTAAATGCTGGAGGCAATGCGTGGTTTGAAGTGGAGGCTGACAACTCACAACCCCCCATGTAATAACCTCGCAACCCCCTGAGGGGTCCCAACCCCCAGTTTGAGAACCCCTGCACTAGCTAGACACCTGCAAAAGAATTTTCTGCAGTAACTCTGAGCCCTCCCCATCTAGTGTCCCATAGCTGGCCATTGGAGATATTTGTTAACACCAGACACAGATAGGCCATATGTCACTGTAGAAACTTACCAAGCTCAGTCTTGAAACAAGCTAGTTTTTTGCCCCTAGTACTCCGCTTGGAGGGCTGTTCCAGAACTTCACTCCTCTGATGGTGTCATAACTATAAAGGGAAGGGTAACAGCTCTCCTGTGTACAGAGACTCCAAATCCTTTTACCTGTAAAGGGTTAAGAAGCTCGGGTAACCTGGCTGACACTTGACCCAAAGGACCAATAAGGGGACAAGATACTTTCAAATCTTGGGGGGGGAAAGGCTTTTGTTTTGTGCCCTTTGTTTAAGGGGTTGTTCGCTCTTGGGACTGAGAGGGACCAGACATCAATCCAGGTTCTCCCCATCTTTCTAAACAAGTCTCTCATATTTCAAACTTGTAAGTAAAAAAAGCCAGGCAAGGCGTCTTAGTTTTACACTGTTTTCTCAACTTGTAAATGTACCTTTTACCAGAGTGTTTATCTTTGTTTGCTGTACTTTGAACCTAAGACAGAGGGGGGTCCTCTGAGCTCTTTAAGTTTGATTACCCTGTAAAGTTATTTTCCATACTGATTTTACAGAGATGATTTTTACCTTTTTCTTTAATTAAAAGCCTTCTTTTTAAGAACCAGATTGATTTCTCCTTGTTTTAAGATCCAAGGGGGGTTTGGATCTATATTCACCAGGAGTTGGTGAAAGGAAGGAGGGGGGAAGGGTCAATTT
>NW_020694971.1:0-12437 GCF_002925995.2 Terrapene triunguis
ACTGCAGATGTCCTCGCAGGCTGAGCACCTTTCTCTGCTGCTGACTCCAATGGGAGCTGCAGGTGCCCAGCCCCTGCGAGATCATTCCTGCGCTGTGCATTTTAGATGCCTGACTTCAGGCACTCACCCACCTCGACTTTTGGCCCACCCGGCTAAGCTGTAAAAAGAGAGAGAGATAGCACCTCTTTTTATTTAGGCTCTGTCCTCTTGCACGAATGCTTTACTAACCCCACGTGGGGCACTAGTAATTTGCACTGGCTTGAAAATGTTATATTTTTGTCTTTGCGGGGGGAGGGGGCGATGGGAGAATGGCAGACTTATCTTTCAGGGGAAAATATTAAGCTCTACAATCAATCTGTAAAGAAAGTCAGCAAGAGGACAACAGCTACAAAAAGAAAAGGGGTGCTTTAATAGCAAAGACAACTCAGATTTTCTTGCATTATCTATAATAGTGTAGGATATATGAGAACAGCATGCTGAGGAGAGTGGCAATGACCCAGTTCTGCTCCCTGTAAAAGCAAGTCAGACCAGCTTTCCACCACAACCCCTGCCAGCAAACCAAAAGTACAGAAGAAATAGGTGCAGAAAAAGAGTTGCAAATAATACAAAAAAAGCTTTTGCTGATGTTTGAATATTTTATATTTTTTTCAGTTCGTGTCATTACTGGATGTGTGTAACAAAAAACAACTTGGTAAGAAAAAATTGTGGGAGAGCCTATTTGTTTTTTATTTCTCTTGAACTAGATTTGGGCAGAGTGATATTTTGAAAAAAAAATATTAAATAAAGCTGGAGGACTGCAAAGAACAGTTTTAAAAGCATTGTATTAAGATGTGAGGAAGTACAGTTCTGGGGTAACAGATTCAAGATCTCTGGGACAAAAATTGTCTGAGTTTGATTCTGCAAACACTATAAGGCATGGTCCATTGACTTCAATTTAAGTACTTATATTGCTCTCATCACTGTAGTATTTGAATGTTACAGTCATTAATGGACTTCTTTCTTCAGAATATCCCCCTGTGAGACAGGAAAGTACTACCTCCATTTTAGAGATTGGGATCAGAGGCACTGGGTAGATTATGTGACCTGCCCAAGGTCACACAGGAGGGCTGTGGCTGATCTGAGAATTTATCCCAGATCTAAGGTCCCAATTGAGTACTTTATCCCACTAGAGCAGCCATCCTACCCCAATAGGACTATTTAGGGTGGTATACTCTTTGGGCCTGATCTAAAGTGCATGGAAGTCTATGGAAGGGCTTTAACTGATTTTGGTAGGCTTTGGTTGAGGGCCTATAGCCAGTAGAAAGTGTGTGTTTAATTAATAAAGAGCTTGACTCTGCACAGGCTTACAGATGATCAGTGCTTAAATTAATAATAAAGACTGTTGTAGGTCTGTGTTACTCTGAGATGTAAAGCTGAATATATTAAGATAACTTCAGATGTGTACCTGTTGGTATAACAAGTGATGATATAATGTCTAATGCTAATAAAAATCAATTTAAAATCTAAAGGTGTTTTTTTAAAAACAAAAACAAAAAAAACCTTTCCTTTGTATTAACTTTTCCAAACAAATGGAGGTGTTGCAGGAAGCAAATGAGAGAAACCATCATGCTTAATCACACACAAAAAAAAACCAACACCTGTTAGAAACATTCTGGTTTAGGATTTTTTGTATGATTGTGCAGTCAACATACAAATAATAACTATCATCCTAAATTATTAAAACTAAAAGAATCTGGGGCCTAAGGTTGCAATTCTATAACTGGACTCCTGCATCCGTGTGGAAGTTAATTGTCTTCAGGGTGATACTATGCAGGCATAAAGGTGCACTCATGCAGCTCAGATTGCAAGATCAGGGCCTGGATTACTATATCCTTTCTGAGGCTTACTTTTTTCAATGCTTTTGGCTTGGATCATGAAACTAGACTTCACATAAAAGGTTTTTGTTCCTAGTCAGTTTCACTTTCTAGTTTCCCTGCACTTGCAATACAGACAGATGATCTTTAAATCTAAATAAGCATATTTTCATTTATATTTAAGAAAGTCATGGAAACTGTTTCCATTTAAGATTGGGTTTTGTAAATGTATGCAAAATATATAACAACAACAGAAAAACAAACAGCATGAGGCCTAAAGTATCTGACAATATCTCTTTAAAGTTGACTTTTAAAAGGTTCTGGATGGTTCTGTCATTGTTCTTTGAGGCCCTGAAAATGTGGCTTTTAGTTGCCATCTTTTAGGTTGGTGTCTGATTTAGCTGATATTTCATATTGACGCTACTAGAGCTGGTTGTCCTGTAACTAATGCCCTTTCTTACTCTGTTACTTCTCAACATCACCTACCATCTCTTTCTTTTTTGAGTTCTCAGTGTTTTCCTGGGTTTCAAGTCCTGCTTTGACTGGCAGCCTCTCAGAGGAAATATAAGATTGCTCTTTTTTTTTTGACAATTTAGAGGAATTATACTGAGCCCTGCAGTAGAGGGCAGCAAAGGAACATGGCTCAAGGATTCAGATGGCAGTTGCTATTTTCAAGTTTGCTAGTTGCATTTATTTCCAGAAGAACAGAGACAGTTGAAGCAATCTGGGGCTCCTGCAAACCCATTCAATTGGAACACCTTGCTCCAGGATTTAACATGCCACCTTCTCTTCCATTCAAACTCTATATTATGTTGGTTCAGAGGCTGTGTCAGAGAAGAGGAAGAGAAATAGGTAATGTATCCAGAAATGATATATGCATTGGGGAAATTAAGAAAGGCAAATTAAGCGAACAGAGGTTTCCAGTTAAACTGGAGGATAATGGAGCTAATGTGCCCAATATAAAGGAAAGAACACCCCAGTTCCCTAGAGATATCAAGCTCTCAGTTATGTCGCAGCCAGTACTGCGTAACATATGGACCTGAGGCATGATCAAAAACAAACACACTGCCCCCGGCGGTGGACCCCATTAACAGACTCCAGTGGCTTTAGGTTTGGCAACATTGGTATGTCTACACAGCAAAGAAAAACCCGCGGTTAGCCCATGGCAGCCAATTCGGCTCACAGGGCTCGGCCTGCGGGGCTGTTTCATTGCTGTGTAGACTTCCGGCTCAGGCTGGAACCTGAGCTCTGGGACCCTCCCATCTACCAGAGTCCTAGAGCCTGGGCCTCTGCCCAAGCCCAGAAGCCTACACACACTTAAACAGCCCCGCAGCCTGAGCCCCACGAACCCGAATTGGCACAGGCCAGCCGCAAGTTTCTCTTTGCTGTGTAGACATACCCATTGTCTCTGAAAAAGTATGTAGCCTTTAGGCCTTTTGATCTTTCAGGAGTGTTCTCCAGCAGTTTGCAAAGACATTAAGGATAAAGATTAAAATCTTCACACAATTTTACTCCTCAAAGTTAGCAAGAAAGTCAGGGCAGTGGTAGATGAAGTGCTTTTATCTTGAAGAAGTGTGGGGGGGAAATAGATGCAGTCTGGAAGCATTTTAATGAAAGATATTAAAAAATGGTGACAGACTTACTTTACACTACACATACCAGCAAGGCCATCCCCATGACAGCCCTTAGGATCAAATCACCTCCCTATTTCAAAATTGTCTTCCCAGTCTTGAGATTCTATATTTCAATCGAAGGATCGATCAGATCTGGACAGTATTTTGGAGCATATCAACACCATTCTTTAGACAGGCAAATTTTACATAGGCTGAGTATGCTGCTTCCACAACATACCTGGCTCAGGGAGCAATAGAATGGATGGTAATTCATCCCTTGCTACCACTAAGCCTCTGTGGTGCCTCTGCTCTCATCCTCTTATTTAACATTCTCATTGTCTTTTTTCTTTCAGTTTTGCTGATTGTTTTCCCAACCATGGGTCCAGTGATTCAGTCTCTCCTGATGCTGCTTCTGCTTCACCAACATCTGAATCAACCTTTCTGGGAACAGTTTTCTGCCTGTCCTCGGTGGCTAATCTGTCCAGCTGATGTGAGGCGCTGGTTTGGAACAGCATGCCTTTTGGTCTCCCTCTTGTTTGTCTTTTCTGCCCCCCTTTCACCAGTTTTCTGCTGCTGTTTCTCTCCTGTCTTTGCCCCCTCTCAAGTTCTGCACCTCTCCATTTGTCTTCCTTACCTCTTCTACTTTCATTCCTTCTCTACTCCTTCACTGAGTTCTTTATCTGTGCCTGTGAGTATGTCTACATTGCATCTAGAAGTGAACCTCCCCACGTGGCCCCACAGACTTGTGATGGTGGGGCTTGCACTAGTGTGCTCAAAAAGTAGCTACAACATATACACAGCTATTTTTAGCGCAGTAGCAGGAGCTGCACCACTTCAAGTCTGGGAGGCTCCATCCCAGATGCAATGTAGACATACCCTGAAAGCTCCGGGTGTAGTGGTCAACTGCCTGCCAGTGCCAGCCACTGTTGTAACAAAGTAACCGTATCTCTTTCTAACTGCTATCTATTGTAATGCAATATTTATCACAAGGGAAGTGTTACAGGGGGAAATCAGTCATGAGTGAGTGGGCTGACAAAGGGACCTTTCAATCCCTTCAGCATGTGCAAGAATTTGTAAGGAAACATACTTTATCTGCATGCTCTGCTGCAAGGACGGGGAGGATTTCATGCTAGCCGATCTTCATTCTTGCTGATTGATGAGCTTTTTGAAAAAATGCTCATCTTACTTGGGTGAACCTCTTTTATCCAACATAATCTTAAAGCTCTTTAGGAGTTAACTCAGCAGCAGCAGCAGCCCCTTGATTCGAGGATGATCTCTACCACAGATTTAAATTAAGAGTTAACTATATAGGAATCAGTTCACTCCACAGTGAAATGCCATCACCTCTAGGGTGGAACCTGACAGTTATTTAACAGAGAACAGCAACAGTATCACACAGTTCAGGACAGAAAGAAAGAGAAATACAGTGTCCAGCTGAACACTGCAAAGGAAATTTTATGTAGACAAAATGTGTGGAAAGTGCCATGGGTCCTTTAATGACAACAAGCAGTCAGGCCACTGATTTTGCAGGAGCTCTGAAAAACCAAGCAGCTCCAGCAGCATCCTGCAACATCAGTTTAATATTCCAAAGTAAGAGCATCACTTAATGACCACCAGCACCACTTCCCGCTGCACAAAGGAGGTCCTCCGTTAAGTATGGACCTAGTACATGCCTCGTTAGCATAGAAGATTTGGCAAGATTTCCTCCTCCTTTCCAAGTTGGCTATCAAACCTAAAAGGTGGCTTTTTCTACTGTGTTTGTCCTTGCTCGGCCCCCATTACTTTGGAAGGGCAGTGAGAGGTTGCTGCTCTGAGGCTGCTCAAGAGTGCAGTTGGTGGAGGGGTGCCTAAAAAGTAGAGGTCGAGATCTTTTGGGGTTTTCTTTCCTTTGGTTTAGTTAAAAGGGAAGAATCTTGGGAAGGGTGGAAAGCTCTACCCTACGTAAGAAAATACATTAAACAGACAACAGAATTAATATCTGACAGAGGAAGTTCCTCAGATTGGCAGAAAACATTATGGACGAATTCATGAGCCCTTTAAAATTTCCCTGATAATTAGTCAAGTCAGACCATGGACTCAAAACATTTCCCTTCTCTTAGTTTTGCACAGGTTTAGTGAGCTGGCATTTATATGGAGACACTGCTTTTTTTTAAAAAAAATAAGAACTATATTTAATTTTGGATACATAAGACTTGGGGTGAACTAATTTTGTTTATTTTGTTAGTTGAGCAATTGCCACTGAATGCAGTTGCTGCATCACTAACACTGCACTTTAGCGTTACTAAAACCAATCAAACAGGAAGAGCTGTAGGATGATTAGTAAGGAGGTTCTCCAGTATTTACATAGAAATGTATATTAGCCCCAGAGGTCCTTCAGGCTTGAGGCATGCTGGTTGGCTAGTATGAAGAAATTTGCACTGGTGCTGCCTGTGCTATTCCTATTTTGTAGCTAAACAGAGAAATTCAGTCTTCACGGCTGTCAATCTGATACCCCCACCCCTTCGAAAGTAAAAGCGAAGACTATTTTCTCCTTGTCTTCCTTTAAAATAATCTCACAGTTAAAATGGAGCTGCCCGGGAAGAGTTCATTTCAATGTCTTTATGCAGAATAATCTGGTTAGGAATGATTAGCCAGCTCAGCTGTCTGATCGTCTGAACATCCCTAAATGCTTTATAATTCAAAAAGTGCAGACATCTGTAGATAAATAGGATGCTTTATTATAGATATTATATCTGTGCAACTCTCCTGTGTCAACCATTTAAGTCCCCACAACTCCCTGAAACACCATTTTGAGAGGTATGATAATTCAGGGAAGAAAGACCCACAAATAGACAGTCAATCACAGCCAGCCAAAACTGGGTAACACAAACAGCTTTCAAGATCAGCACTGGGGCCAACTTCCAAGTAGGGTGACCAGACGTCCCGATAAAATCAGGACCGTCCTGATATTTAAGTGTTTGTCCCGATATTTCGCTCCGCTAGCAGCACTCAGCTTTTTTTTTTTTTTTTTTTTGCTCTGCTGGCGGACACCCCCCCCATGTGTCCCGATATTTTCTTCCTCTCATCTGGTCACCCTACTTCCAAGTCATTCTGAGTCTCCTTAGGAGATAATATTTTTAAATCTGCATGAAAGATTCTAAGTGCAATCAGTTGCTGCAGTGGTGGATTGCTCACCAAAGATAAATCTTGTGGATTATTTTAGGTCACACAATTGAGTAGGAAAGAGCAGTGGAACATACTCCTGTGGCCACTGGGTAGGTCCCTGAGCCAGAAGACCTGGGTTCTGTTCCGTGTTCTGCCACTGACTCATGCTGTGACCTTAGCAAGTTGATTAACCATTTTGTAAAATGAAGTTAATAAAGCTTACCCCACTCTTTAAAAGCAGACAAAGGCACTATATTCTTTCATAATAAGCACTTATAAAGGGAAGTCTTAGTTTATTAGTCAATTGTATAAGAATCAGGGGGAAAAGCCATTTACTAAGGGCTAGTCTACACTAGAAGCATTACAGCAGCACAGCTGCACCAATGCAGTTGCGCCGCTGTAGCACGTATGGTAAAGACACTGTATGCTGACGAGGAAAGAGCTCTCCCATCAGCATAATAAAACCACCTCCATGAGAGGCAGCACCTATGTTGGCAGGAGCAGCTCTCCTGCCAACATAGCGCTATCCACACCAGCGCTTAGGTCAGTGTAACTCATGTCACTCAGGGGGGTGGCTTATACACCCCTGAATGACATAAGTTATATTGACAAAACCCTAAGACAACCAGTAATACTATTCTGTGGTTAAAAAAAGGCAACTTTCTGAAAGAAGAGGATGATATTCTTATGGATAAGTAGTATAGCTTTTAACACTATAATGCTTTTTTCACAAAACCAACTCCGGTCTACAGACTACTGAGGCCGTTGTCCATAGATGGCATCTTACGCTTTTCAGACATGTCGCAAGAATGCCAGAGGATGTTCCTGCAAATGCCGTTCTCCGGGGGGCTTGTACATCTGGGATAAAATTCCACCAGCCATGGGGTGGAGGTGGCCCAGCAGCAGATCCCCATTACATGGGTTCATCAAGTCTGTTCCAATGTTGGACTCTTGGGCTGTCAAACCCTTGAGCAGCGAACAATTGCTATGGCTGACTGTTCAGATAAGTGTTGAAGAAGAAGAAACTATTATAAGTGTGGAAAGTGGTATATGGTGACCTCTGAGGCAGAAGATCTGGATTCGATTCCTGATGCTGCTCAGTAGATTTGCTGTGGTTTTAGGCAAGCTAGTTATCTAATCTAGCTAGGAATTTATGAGATGCCCCATTAACTGTGATGTCTAGGCACAAGAATGAAGACATAAGAATATTCCAGAGAAATGCTGCAAAGGGAGAACTCTGCACTCTGTTCTGCCCATTGCTGTTACTTAAAAGGAGGGTATTCTTTTGGGTGTGTAAATTTTGTCTGACAAAAAATTGTCTCCTCAGTGCAGAAAGGCCAATGTAATGAACTGTTTTGCATTTTCCTCTTAACACCTGTCTCTGACTCAGTCTAATTTCTTGTGGCAATATATTCCATAGTCTAGGATAGTGATACTCAGACCTCAGTGGTTCAGGAACCAAATTAGCGATCAACATTACCCAAAAGAACCACATAAGTGTGAATTCATTGTTTCATTTACTATATATACATATTATTCTCACAGCAAAATGACTGACCAAATAGTGTTATTTTATCAACTACAATTGGTTAATAACATAGTAAAATCATCCTGATTGGTTAATAATTAAATCTCATAGTGTTTTAATATCATGTGCTGCAAAGAGCAGCATTAAAAAACCACTTGCAGCTCAGGAGCCTCAGTCTAAGTATCACTGGTCTGGGACCTTTCACCAAAAATGCCTTGCCTCCGGTTCTTGATAGCTTCACCTCAAGTCTTGCTAGGAGCTCTATCCCTGGCAAGTATAGTTCTCTCACTGGCCAGTAGATGAGGAGGCAGTCTTTGGTAAATCAATACCAGGCACTTGAATTAGGCCTGGAAGCAATTTTAGAAAGTGCATGAAGCTCCGGTGTGATACATGTCTGTCTCACCCAGAACAAGTGCTGCTGCATTCTGAATGAGATGTAGTGCATGCGGCCAATTGGTAAAGAAAGTTACAGTAGCTAAACTTAGCAGTGAGGAAGGCATGTGTCACAGTTACCAGGCCCTCAACCCATAAAAAACAATTATTGCTACCATCATTTCAGCATTCAGGAGTCAAGATACCAATTCCAAACCCACAAACTCTTGTTGATGATAGGAGGGTGAATGCTGTCTATGGCAATGTTAGTGAACTGAGTGAGCTCCTGTAAGGGCTTTCGTCTTAGAATTAGCATAATTTCTCTCGTATGTGGGTTTAGCTTAAGCAACTTGTGCTTCCGAGCTTTGTGATATGTGCATGAACTGTCGAAAAGACGACAAAGCGGGGTAACACCCATGGCTGACATTTACACCTGTACTGTGGTCTGAGCAATTATGCTTGGCCCTTCTCCATTGCCAGTGAGAGGTCATCCATTAGTGCCACCAGGGCCGTTTCTGTTCGAGCCAAAATCTATTTTGACTAACATGCTTGCTGGTTTTGAGTTTGGGTCCCAAGCTGACAAGAGCTGCACATGCTACAGGGGGCATGGTGTCAGAGCTCAAACCCTCAAGTATATCTACTGGGGACTTGAGTTGAGGAAAGTGTCTCTCTCTTACTATAGTACTCTTCAGCTAGAGCAAGGAGCAGCACTGACTAGCTGCAGAGGATTTCCATTGACATTTACGGATTTGAGTAACAGGAGAAATTATTGATGTACAATATTTAACAATAAAACCCCCACAATGCATTCTGGCCGTCACACCACTTCCTGGTTTACATTTATAGGTTTCACCACAGTTAACACCTACAGGCAGGGTATGCACATACAAATATGCTTATAGATTAATATATTGCTTCTACTTTTAGTTTAGTTGCTTAAGTTAACTGCAGGCTAACCTATGAAAGCATTCATATTTAAATCTTCAGAGTAAAGCACTGTGAGAGCAAACCTATTAAGGTTAATAGAATGAACTTACAATGCCCATGGTTAGGGAAGGGGGAGTGAGACACTCAGTAAATTGTTCACCAAATAGCCTGTCACCTCTGGGTTTGCAGCTCAAGTCCTACCAATGTATCACTCCATTATCTTTAATGAGCTTAATTTTAAAGTGCTATGCTCTTCAAATTTCAAATATCAATGTCAGCTTTGCTATCTGCCACCTCACTCTCCCCTTAAATGCTATAATAGAGAATGTATATGGAATGTAAAATGCAAGGATATTCTAGATAAATACCAAATGTCTAAAGTTAACAGAAATGCTTTTTTTTGTTTGTTTGTTTTTAAACGGCCCACTGATCCAATCTAACTAGAATTTAACATTCGTAGAAAGAAATCTTAAATTGAATGAACCCACAAAGTTAACTTTTTCAAGGGGTGGGACATAGGGGGAAATACAATTTGTAACAAGTAACTTTCTAGTTAACATTTCTTTGCTCTTAAGAGTCAGAGATTTGCTATTTACTAAAGAAGTAAGGCCAGATTTTCAAAGGTATTTTGAAGCCTAAAATACAGATAGGTCCCTAGTGGGATTTTCAAATGTGCCTAATTCCCAATGGACTTTTGAAAATCCTACTAGGTACCTATCTAGGAGCCTAAATACCTTTGAAAATTTGGCCCCTATTGTGTGACCACTGCACTTAGTTGTGCTATACCTCTATTTAATGAGCCAAACAATGGAGGTTCTCTCTCTCTTTGGAAACTGTGGTCTGCTCATCATTGTACTAACCATATTGGTTCATTAAACATCCCATGCCACATTTGAAGAATAGGTGTGTTAATCCCTGTATCCTGGTCAAATTGCAGTGCATTTCCCAATGTACCCTCTGCCGCATGACTAATATTGATAAATTAATATGATCATCTAACCTGACCTCCTGTATAACACAGGGCATACAATTTCCACAAAATAATGCCTTTTGAAGTAGAACATTTTTTTTTTTTAAAGACAATCTGATTTGAAAATTGGCAGTGATGGAGAATCCATCATGACCCTTAGTAAATTGTTCCAATGGTTAATTACTTTCACCATTAAAAATGTATGACTTTTTTTCCAGTCTGAATTTATCTAGCTTCCAGTCATTGGATCGTATTATACCTTTCTCTGCTACACTGAAGAGCCCATTCTCAAATTTCTGTTGTGCATTAAGGTACTTATAGATTGTACTCAAGCCATCCCTTAACTTCCTCTTTGTTAAACTAAATGGATTGACCTCCTTGAATCTATCGCTGTAAGGCATGTTTTCCAGTCCTTTAATCATTCTCATAGCTTTTTCTGAACACTCTCCAATTTATCCACAATTGTCTTGATTTGTGGACACCAGAACTGGGCACAGCAGTGGTCACACCAGTGCCAAATACAGAGATAAAAATAATCTCTCTACTGCTACTCAAGATTCCCCTGTTTATACAGCCAAGGGTTGCAGTAGCCCCTGTGGCCACAGCATCAGGGCCGGCTCCAAGCACCAGCGCAGGAAGCAGGTGCTTGGGGCGGCCAATAAGAAGGGGCGGCATGTCCAGGTCTTCGGTGGCAATTCGGCAGTGGGTCCCTCAGTCCCTCTCGGACCGAAGGACCCGCCGCCGAATTACTGCCGAGGAATGAAGCTGCTGGTTGAGCTGCCGCCGATCGCAGCTTTTTTTTTTTTCCGCTGTTTGGGGCGGCAAAAAAGCCTAAGCCGGCCCTACATAGCATCACACTGGGAGCGCGTGTTCAGCTGATTATTCACCATGACCTCCAAATCTTTTTCAGAGTCACTGCTTCCCAGGATAGAGTCCTCCGTCCTGTAAGTATTGCCTACATTCTTTTTTCCTAGACGTATTCATTTACATTTAGCTGTATTAAAATGCTTTGCTTGCCCCTAGCTTATCAAGGGATCCAGATTGCTCTGTATCAATGACCTATCCTCTTATTTATCACTTCTCTAAGCTTTCTGTCATCTGCAAACTTTATCAGTGATGATTTTGTGTTTTCTTCCAGGTCATTGATAAAAATATTAAATAGCGTAGGGCCAAGAACAGATTGTTGCAGGACCCTGCTAGAAACACACCAACTTGATGATGATTCCCTGTTTACAATTACATTTTGAGACCAAGTCAGTTAGCCAATTTTAAATCCATTTAATGTGTGCAGTGTTAATTTTCTATCGTTTGTTTCTTTTTTAATCAAAATGTGAGTACAAAGTCAGTCTATTATATCAACACTTACATTTATCAACAAAACTCATCAAAAAAAGATATCAAGTTAGTTTTACAGGATCTATTTTCCATAAACCCACATTCATAGTCATTAGTTACGTTACCCTCTTTAATTCTTTATTAATCAAGTCCCGTATCAGCCACTCTATTACCTTGCCAGGGATCGATGCAAGATTGACAGGCCTATAATCAACCAGGTCATTCCATTTACCCTTTTAAAATATTGGCACAGTATCTTTCTCCCAGTCTTCTGGAACTTGTCCAGTGTTCCAAGAGTTATTGGAAATCAGCATTAATGATCCAATGAGCTCCCCAGTCAGCTCTTTTAAAACTCTTAGGCCTGGTCTACACTAGGCGTTTATGTCGAATTTAGCACCGTTAAATCGAATTAACCCTGCACCCGTCCACACCACGAGGCTATTTAGTTCGACATAGAGCTCTCTTTAAATCGATTTCTGTAATCCTCCCCAACGAGAGGAGTAGCGCTAAATTCGAAATGGTCATATCGAATTAGGCTAGGTGTGGATGGAAATCGACGCTAATAGCTCCGGGAGCTATCCCACAGTGCAACACTCTGTTGACGCTCTGGACAGCAGTCCGAGCTCGGATGCTCTGACCAGCCACACCCCGGGAAAATTTGAATTCCTTTTCCTGTCTGGGCAGTTTGAATCGCA
>NW_020694972.1:0-6452 GCF_002925995.2 Terrapene triunguis
GGGGGGGAAAGCCAGGCTCACGTGATGTTGGGGGGAAGGCGGGTTTAAATCAAGTCCTATAGAGTGATAACAATATGAGATTTGCCAGAACAAAAGGCTTGCAGGCTTTGGTTGCTGAACACGTCTGAGGCCAGACAAGCCGCTCAATTTATTGGAGTTGGTGAGAAAATAATAATAATAATAAAAAAAAAACCATGTAAGAAAAGGAGGGGGAGGGGAGGAGGTTAGAGAAATTTTACTCTCAGAGCCTCTTTAGTGGAGGCAGTGAAGCAGAGGTAATCGAGGCGAAGTGCAAAGTGTGTTTGGGAGGAGGGTGGTGGTGGAGATTTTGCAGGACAGACTCGCCGCAGCTTTGCTTTGCTTTGCAAACACAATGAGGGGTGATGGGGCAGGCTGGAAGATGGACTGAGGCGCAAATCGTACCATGGTTGTGGTTTAAATCCAGCGATCAGTGTTTTACGTGTGGGAGCGAGATAAAAACCCCCCCCCCCCCCCGCAAAAATAGGAGACACCCCCAAGAGAGGAAGGCGGGGGGAAAAATCAGCCCTTCCAAATAACGTTGCAAAAGGCAAGAAGGTGGCACCTTTCCCCATCACTGTGGGAGGCGGGGGGGATAAGAGAAGGAAAGTGAAATGAACACAACATCAGAGGGGCCAGGCAGCATGCTTAATGCGGGGATTTATTTTAAAAACATCAGGAAACAAAGCCCAAAACTTTGAGGGTGTGTGCGGGCTTGGGGGGACATTATAGGCAGCCTGGAGACATGCCTGGTGATTGAACGGCGGCGGCTGGGAGTGGGGTTAAGTGGAATTATGCCTGTTGTGGTTTAAATACATTTTTTAAAGTCTCCCAAGGGAGGGGGTGTTATAGCTATGGGACAAAAGTGCGACTTGGGAGCCGTGTGGAGGGGGGCAGGGCTGGGCTGTCTGCGAGGGCTCTGTGACAATGAACTTGAGACAGGGCTCATCAGCATGCAAGAGGTTCTCTCTCAAGTTCAGGGCGCCCTGAGTTCCCATGCATGCTCAGATAAAAAGTGAATTCATTATGCATTTTCTACGGGCCGTTAGATTCTGCTGCCTTCCAGCGGGAGCCGGGGAGTCTGCCCTGGAAACCAGACATGAGATAAAACAACAACAACAACAACAACAAAAACCAGAACAAACAAACACAAAACAGGACCGTAGGCGGTCAGTAATTTATGTGCACGACCAGCCCAGGGAAAATCAAACCTCTGATTCCTCCCTCCAGTTTGAGACTGTAGCTTCTCTCCCTCTCTCTCTCTCTCTCTCTCTCTCTCTCTCTCTCTCTCACACACACACACACACACACACACACACAGATACAAAGTTTTGCAAAGCCAGGGGGTACCTAACCCGTCCCCCCCTCCCCATCCCAGTCTAGACTTTCACTCTAGTGTTTCCTTTTCCTTTATCCAAAGCAACTTGCTCGAGATGGGATTATTATGGTAATTTCGACCCCCCCCCGCAGCCCACCCCACTCCATCCCCCACTTCTTTTAAAGGCCTCCAGTCTGGAAAGCTCAACTTGGGGGCTTGACAACCGACTACTTCATTTCCACGGTCTTGAGGCTGACCCAGACGAATTCCTAGACTTGAAGAGGCTTTGGGGGGCGAGGGAGGGGGGGCTTGTGGAGAAGATGGCTTTAAGGTTATTGGATACGCTGAAAGAGGCATCACCCCCACTTCAAATCCCCCCTCCCTTTAAAACAACAACCACAACCCTGCCACCAGAATGTTTGCCATTCATGTGGATCTCTGAATATTCTCTTGAAAGAGGGGAGAATGGGAATGGCTGGATCATACTGGGGTGCCTGGGAAGATTTCCCCTTTGTCTTTAGATCAAAAGATGGGCACGGAATAGCCTGGATCCTGCAACATCGCTCCTCATTCTGTACGGGAAAGAAACCCCGGCATGATTGATTTGTTTCTCCCCATTCATTTTTGATCAGGATTGATTTTTTTTTGTGTGGTTAAGGTTGGGGTGGCTATTTTGGGGGGGCTCTTTGCAAGATTTGTTACCTGGGTAAAGCCCCGCGTTCTTTTCCAGGAAGGGGGTGGGGGATGACGGGGGGGGGGGGGGGGGCGGAAAAAAATTCCTGAATGGATAGACTGCAGCTACGTCACCCCACGCTCCAACCATCCATCCACAAGTGGGTCGGATGCAGGAGGGACGGGCTCATTCCAGGTACATCTGGCTGGCTGCAGAACCTCCGTGGCAAGCAATGGTAAGTGCTAATTATTATTTGCCATCAAGAGGGGAGGGAGGGGGGGGGGATTGTCTAGGTTGCAGCGGAGCCGGGTGTGTTTTAAATGCTCTGTTTCCGGGCTTTCCTGCCTTGCAGCTGCAGATGGAGGCGGCTGTGCAGGGAAAGGCTTGCTAATATTTTTTTTAAGGGCGATGGCTTGCGGTGTTCCCCAAACCTCCCCCCACCCCTTTGCCATGCTCTTCTCCCCCCCCCCCACCTCAAAGATCTAAAAGGCAAATTGCGGGTGGGAGCAGAGACCCTGGCCTGCTTTAAAGCGCACAGTCGATCGGGTTTTTAAACTAGCCACAGACCAGGATGGCGCTTGGCAATGGAGCCTAGCCATCATCATAAAAAAAAATTCCCCACTCCGTTCGCAGCTGCCTCCAACAGATTAGAAGGAGCCGATAAGTTTTCAATCCTATTAAAATCCTCAATTTGCCCAGGAAGAGGGGA
The DNA here is from genome assembly GCF_002925995.2 of Terrapene triunguis. NCBI lineage: Eukaryota > Metazoa > Chordata > Testudines > Emydidae > Terrapene > Terrapene triunguis. The sequence goes on from NW_020694972.1 coordinate 2,719, forward strand.
ATGAGATCGCTTCAGAGTATTGAGGGCCACTGGGTCCCTTTATACTTAACACACAGAACCCCCCTCCCCCGAGGCTGTATACCCTTTTTTATTTTCTTCTTTTCATCTTTTCCTCTCACCTTCTAAATCCACCGCCCTTCGAGGAACCGGTAGGATAAGGGATAGCCTTCATTTCCAAAGAACAATCGTGTCGATTAAAACACTACTCTGGGGAAGGTGGTTTAGATTGACCATCAACTGGCAGATTCAAAGGAGCTGTGTTCGTGTGGATGTAATGTAAGAAGGATGTTTTAGCTGTGTGCTGAATTCCAGTTCTACCCACAGGAAACGTCTCTCTAGAAATGTAGGCTCCCTTTTGCACGGAAATATACACCATGTTGCAGGATCACATTTATAATTTCCTCCTGATTTAAAAAGGGTCTTGGGATAAGCCCCTGATTTTTAAGCGTGAATGGTAAGGGAACAAAAATGAATGAATAGTTTTTTTTTTTTAAAAATGCACGCCTCTTAATTATTCCAAGACTGGTGGGGGAGGGACATAGCACAGGTGTTCTGGAAGGCCTAGAGTTGGATTTAAACTTGAATCAGTTCATATGCGTAGGAGAAATAAGGGATACAATGAAAAAAAGAATGTAAACACCTCCCAGACCTTTTGACAATACAACAAAATCCTAGACATACATATGCCTTTTTGCAAGCACACTCAGATCTCTGTGTGTTAATTGTGTGTGTGTGTATATATATATATAATTTCCCCTTATATAACACACACATACCAGCCACTAATCCAGGATCCCTTCCCTCCTCCCCTAAACACATCGCTGAAATTCTATGGGAAAATATATGGATATTTTCTTTAACTGTGTGTAGATCTCTCTCACTTGCTCTAAATTATGTACACCTATATACCACATTTCAGCACGCACACACACCTCTTCTAACTCTCTTTGATAAGTATGTATTTTTAATCTCTCTCTTTTAGCATGACAGTGATTTGAAACCCTCTTGCTTGACTAGCTAACTACTGACATTTTTAATAGGAAAGATTATTCGTGTATTCTAAACCAGAACTCTGAAAGAACATGATCTGTAGCTCATGATCAAATAAGCAGATCTGCCCTGATGGGTTTATGTGTATAAAAGAAACTTAAACCTGAGTTACAATAGTCTTAAGTGCTGGGCATTAGCTCTGGAATGTCAATACTAATGCCATTTCTAGTTTGCAGTGGTTATAGATCTCTTCTTTTAAACCAGAGCAAGTTTGAAAAGTACAAAGGGTATTACACGGCGCCTACTTTCACCTTTTCTGGAGAAACAGACATTGAAAGGGAAAGATTTATTCCTCAAGAAACTTCCTAGTCTATTGCCTCTCTCTGTGTGTAATATGTGTGTGTATTGATAGATGGCAAAAGAATTTCTCAAAGCCCTTATATTGCTGTTCAGTTCAATGTTGGGTTTAAAAAAAAAAAAACCCACTCCCATCTAGCAATACAGTTCTGCAATCGACCGTGGGCCCACCTTATTGCATTTGGTGGGTGAAGAATCTCTTTTAAAGCATCCTATAGAATTTAAAAGCTGTCTTAGGAAAATGTGTACCAAGCAGCTCTCCCTCAGATGTAATACACGTAGAAAATCAGCCGGAAGTGCATTTGTCAATTACCACCACACAGCAGAAATATGGCTTCCTGACTATAAATAGAAGGAGCTAAACCTTGTATCCAAATTGCCTGGTTTTAGTGCAGTGTGTAGAAAGGAGGGTTTAAGGTAGGACGCCAGGCTCTAGGAATTCTCCAATTCTCCTTTCTGAATTTCTTTCCAGTGGCGTGCAGCCCTGTTTCCAGGCGTCTCCTCTTACCTTATGTTATGAAATACACCTCTGTGGGTTATGTTCAGACATTGCTATCCAGATGCACTGGGAGGAAAATATAGTTGTGCTCCAATCTTTCGTGTCTCGAGAAAAATCGGCAGCATTTTCCAGAGCTCGAACACAGGCTATCCCATGATCACCCGTGGAGACATACACTTTTTATTAGGCCGAGTGTTATGAGATTTTAATGCCTACAAAGATGGAATTTTTATTTTTTAAGGATAGGATTGAAGCATAGGCACGCACGGCTTTCTCTAATTACGTTTGGGAACATGCAAAAAAAAAATCATTCTAAAATCCTTGGAAATCCTAAAACCCGCGCCTGCATTTTCTGTCTGCCTTCAGTATCCCTACTTAACTTTATATAAAAATATCCACAGCATGTTTTCATCTTATGCCTCGTTTGTTAATGAAAAGGTGCATATCTCTCTCTCTCTCTCTCTCTCTCTCTCTCTCTCTCTCTCTCTCTCTCTCTCACACACACACACACACACACACACACACACACACACACACACCTCTGCACATTATTCTCAGCCTCCCATAAGTCTTCTAGATCGGTACATGTACAATGCTATGTTAATAAAAAAAAGTGCACTCTCATCAGGTTTAGCCCATGATATTTTGAGTTCGACTGCTGAATACGTGTCTTCCTAGTGCATGTATCTCAAGTTAAACGGGCAAGTTCATTGTGTCCCTTCTTTTGGCAGGTAAAAAACCAAACAACAAACAAACAAGCATAAATCTTTGGTCCCCCCCCCCGCGCCCCAGGAGCTTGTAGTATGGATGTGGATTTAAAAAAAAAAGAGAAAATATGGATAGGTCAGAAAGGAAAGCGGTTGTATTTTAAAGATTCTGCCTTAATAAAGACTTGGAATTATTTAAACTTTAATAGATTTCAGGGTAATGTCATTGCCCCAGAATCCCCCAAATATTAAAGGGCCCCTCGTAGCAAGTCGACTGCATTATGCAACAGAGCTATAGACCAGCTCCGGAGCTGGGTTGAAATTGACCAGGAGTGCAGCATTTTTAACTCTTCCCTTTCCATCTCTTCTCTTTGCAGAACAGACCCTGCTGTCAAAGGTAACAGGTACAGTCGCTGCTTTGCTTTAGATCTCTTTCTGCCTCCGTTGAATGCAAGAACTGGAAATGCATTTACTCTCGCTTTGCAAAACTTCCCCCCTTTACCTCCTCTACGCCTTGCATGGATTTTCCCTACGCCATTCCAGATCTGTTTATTGCTTCGCTTGCATAAGTCTTGCATGCTTCCTTTGTATATTTTTTACTACCGTGTTATATAGTCCCATGATGCTACCAAGATAAAAATGGGTGGGACAGCTTCATGCACTGTGCATTATCTTATACTTCGGTTGAAGTGACTCCTGATTTGCATCGGCATAAGAGAGAGCAGGATGGAGCCCTGTAAGCTGATTAATATCGCTTTAACTCTTGCTGTGTCATACAATCCGCCCAGTAAGCTCGTTTCTTCACGCCCAGGCACACATCCCCCCTTCTCTCCCTCTCTCTTAAGGCAAGCACGGCTGGTAGCTACCTCTTTGAGCAAGGACACGCAGGCAACCCACACAGATGAGCAAGAATAAAACTCCAGCCTGCCCCAGGTCAGCCCTGCCAGCATGCATAGAACGCGGCAACATGTGCAAGATCCCTTAAAATGGGATGCAGGATCTTTCTCTTCAGGGGGAAAGAGACACAATTCGTCACTGTTTTTCTTTAGACAATATCGTTCAAAGGTAGACCATAGTTTTAAGCAATTTTTCTGGTAACCTCATCTACACATACATTACAAATCCATACATGGGTATCTATCTATCTATCTATCTATCTATCTATCTATCTATCTATCTAT
>NW_020694973.1:0-1966 GCF_002925995.2 Terrapene triunguis
GAACTTTGTGAGTTGCTGTCCCCTGCCCTGAAGCGCAAGGACACCCGCATGCGAGCAGCCCTCACTGTCCAGAAGCGAGTGGCCATAGCCCTCTGGAAGCTTGCAACGCCGGACAGCTACCGGTCAGTCGCGAACCACTTTGGTGTGGGCAAATCTACCGTGGGGGTTGTTGTCATGCAAGTAGCCAAGGCAATCGTGAAGGTACTGCTCCCAAAGGTAGTGACCCTGGGAAACGCGCAGGTCATCATAGATGGCTTTGCCGCGATGGGATTCCCAAACTGCGGTGGGGCTATAGATGGGACTCACATCCCTATCCTGGGACCGGACCACCAGGCCAGCCAGTACATCAATAGAAAGGGCTACTTTTCAATGGTGCTGCAAGCACTGGTGGACCATCGGGGACGGTTTACAAACATCTACGTCGGATGGCCGGGCAAGGTTCATGACGCTCGCGTGTTCAGGAACTCTGGTCTGTTTAGACGGCTGCAGGAAGGTATTTACTTCCCAGACCACAAAATAACTCTTGGGGATGTGGAGATGCCTACAGTCATCCTCGGGGACCCAGCCTACCCGCTAATGCCCTGGCTCATGAAGCCCTATACTGGCGCCCTGGACACAGAAAAAGAACTCTTCAACTACCGGCTGAGCAAGTGCAGAATGGTGGTGGAGTGTGCTTTTGGCCGTCTCAAAGGGAGATGGAGAAGCTTACTGACTCGCTGTGATCTCAGTGAAACCAATATCCCCATCGTTATTGCAGCTTGCTGTGTGCTCCACAATCTGTGTGAGAGCAAGGGGGAGACCTTTATGGCGGGGTGGGAGCTAGAGGCAAATAGCCTGGCTGCTGATTACGTCCAGCCAGACAGCCGGGCCATTAGAAGATCCCAGCGGGACGCCCTGTGCATCCGGGAGGCTTTGAAAGCTAGGTTCCTGAGTGAGCAGGGCAACCAGTGACTTTTCAGTTTGTGGACAGAAAAGCTGAACCTGCCCCCGTTTCTTTACCCAGTTCATTTTGACTATCCTCTCCAGTTACATACCCCCTTCACCCCCTTCCCCTTCCCAAAAAATAAAATCATTTCGATTTTGTTAATGAACACCGTTGTCTGTATTGCTGTTTTCGCGGGAATATTTTAAACCGGGGACGCAGACTGTGGCGGGGGGCGGGTTTAGTGTTCTGATGCAAATGATGCTTCTAAACTCCCGGAATGACAGGCTCCGCACTGGTGGACTGGTTATTTCAATGGAGCCTGCCAGCACTCCTGGGGGGGACTGTGTGTATGTGTCGGCTATGTGACTTTCTGGCAGGGGGGGTAGGGTTACAGATCCCCTGCTGCGTGGATCTGTGAGCCAGGATAAGGACCGCTGCATAAGATCTGTAACTGCCCTCCCCCGCCACAAAGTCACAGAGCAACCCCCCCCCCAGAACATGAAAAACACCTCCCAGACTGACCAGGGTAACCAGTGACTGCACTGTGTATGTGTCCTGATGCTGGACCTGACACCGCCTCTGTACCCTGCTAAAGGTCACTGTCCTGTCCAATTACCAAGCCCCTTCCCCCCTCCAGACAGACTCTCCCTCAAAAGAACCTGACTGAAACAGCAATGAACAGAAACAAACATTTTATTGCGAACCAGACATGAAACGTGGGGAGTGAAACTTGGACGGGGGCTTGTGTGAGGTGGGTAGGAAAGGACTTATGAAATTTTGGGGAATGTCAGCCTTCTAGTGCTAGAGCAGTCTGCAGGGGTTGACTGAAAGTTTTAACGTCCCTTGCCGCCCCTCCTTCTTTGGACTTTAGGTGAGGGTGGTGTGGGACTTGGTGGCGGGTGAGGGCGGTTACAGATAGACTGCAGCGGGGCTCTGTCCTCCTGCCTCCGGTCTTGCAGAACATCCACAAGGCGCCGGAGCGTGTCCGTTTGCTCCCTCATTAGTCCAAGCAGCTTTTCAGTAGCCTGTTGGTCCTCCTGA
>NW_020694974.1:0-2677 GCF_002925995.2 Terrapene triunguis
GATCATATTCTGCAGGGGCATTTGCCCACTTTGTCACGAAGCTCTTTGGTTTTGACTCCATAAATGATAGGGTTGAGCATGGGGGGAAGGAGGAAATAGAGGTTGGCCAAAAGGATGTGAACATGAGGAGCAATGCCCTGACCAAACCTGTGTGTCAGAGTGGTGAAGAGGAAGGGAATATAAGTTGTCAGCATCACACAGATGTGGGCTGTGCAGGTGTTGAGGGCTTTCTGGTGGGCTTCCTTATGGGAGATTTTAAGGACGGCCCTGATGATCAGACCGTAGGAGAGGGCAATGAGAGTCAGGTCTAACCCGATGACTACAAATGTTATCACCAAGCCATGTGTCCTGTTGACTGTGGTGTCCCCACATGACATTTTTGACACAGCCATGTGCTCGCAGTATGTGTGGGGGATAATGTGATTGGCACAGAATGGCTGCCTGCTCAAGAGAAGGGGAATTGGCAGAACGAGGAGAACAGCTCTCATCAAACCCACTAGCCCTAGCTTAGCTATTCGTGCACTGGTGAGGATGGCGGCGTATCGCAGAGGGTTACATATGGCAACATAGCGATCAAAGGCCATTGTCACAAGGACGGCTGAATGTGTCATAGAACCCGCGTGAAGGAAGAATAATTGGATGAGGCAGCCACCCACAGTAATGCTTTTCAAATTGAACCAAAATATACACAGTGCCTTTGGCATGATGGAGGTAGACATGGCAATGTCTGTGAGTGCCAGCATGCAGAGCAGCAGGTACATTGGCTTGTGCAGTGTTTCTTCTTTCCCTACAACAAACAGAACCATGAAATTTCCCAACAGGCTGATAATGTAGAATATTGAGAAAGGGATGGAAATCCAGATGTGGGCAGCTTCCAGGCCAGGGATGCCCATTAGGATGAATGTTGGAGGGTCAGAGGGGGTGAGGTTGAAGGATGCCATGAGGTGGTCGATGCGTCACTCAGGCTCAGAAATGCTCCAGGTGTTTGCGAAGGGAGAGAAGAACTGCGAGGGGGTTACACACTTTATAACAAATAGTGCAGTAAATATTTTATAGTTATTAACGATCTTGAAATGGGGTTGGGCAGTGAGGTGGTAACATTTACAGATGGCACCAGATTATGTAGGTCATAGTGAAGTCCAAAGAAGTCATCAGAGAGAGCTAACCAAGCCAGGTGAATGGTCAGCATGATGGCAGATGAACTTCTATGTCAATAACTGCAACGTGTCTGCCTATTGGAGGGAAAAGCTTGAATTCCTCAAACAGCTTACAAGGTTCTAATGTAACTGTTTGAACACAGGAGGGGGACCTGGGCATTATGGTACACAGTTCTGTGAAGCCCTGCTCACAGTGGAAGCCTGGACAGAAAGTAAGCAAAACCTTTGGATCCATGAGGAGTGACATGGGGAATCATTCAGAAAATACAATGCCATAAGATCAGTCAGTCAATGTTTCACACTCCTCTGGGCTCCTCTGTGTAGTACTGAGCATCCTTCTTACACAGGATATTGCAGAATTACAGTGGTCCAGGGAAGGGCAATGAGAATGATCAAAGGCCGGGGTCTCATATGGACTGGGACTGGTATTTTTACGTTAGAACAGAAATGAATAAGAGGGGATATGAGAAAAGTGTATAAATTACTGACTGGTGGAGAGTAGCTCTAGAATGTGTTCTCACTGACTCATAATACAAAATCAAGAAGATATTCATTCAAGCTGAAATGTGGCAAATTCAGATCAGATAAAAACAAAATGCTTTCTTCACTCACTGCTTAATTAGACTGAGGAACTCCTTGCCACAAGAGGTAGTTGAGGCCATGAGGCAAGCAAGAATTAGGAAGGGTTTGGACATTTCCATGAATAGTGAGACTATCCAGTAACAATTGTTACAGCTAAATAAATATTTTGGAAATCCTATAGGCCCACATGTTTCAGGGTAAAAGCCAATCTCTAGCTGTTAGGCATTAGGGTAATACCCTCATGATGGTTTTCCTCCCATTCACCTATGGCTGGGTTTCTTCCACCTTGTTCTGCAGCACCTGTGGCTGCCACTGTAAGACAGAGGACACTGGACTATATGGACCATAGGTCTGATCCATGATGGAATTGCTATATTGGATAGGAGCCAAGTTAACTTATGGAAACAGACATTATCCTGCTGGACTATGACTTTGTGCTAAACAGAATGGGCATGAAGGGCACATGGGTCTTTGTATTTAGGGCTATGGATCTGCACCTCTGTTACTTCCCTCATTTCTTTTGGTGAGATACTTTTTTGCAGGCACCCAGCTTTGTCTGAGACATAAATTACAGGTGTTAACTGACAATTGTAAGCAGAGACATGTGTCAGCAACTTAGCTGCTAAAACTTCTCATGCCTGAATATTGATTAAATTTGCAGATGACACGGAAATTGGGGGATCATAAATAATGAAGAGGACAGGTCACTGACTCAGAGCAATCTGGATTGGTTGGTAAACTAAGTCGAAGCAGACCATGTGTGTTCTAATATAGCTATGTAGATACCTACATCTAGGAACAAAGAATGTAGGCGATGCTAACACGATGCGGGACTATCGTGGGAAGTGCAGTGAATCTGAACAAGAATTGGGGGCATGAAGGGGAAACTAACTAAACATGAGCTCCCATGTGTGTGACCCTGTGTCCAAAAGAGCGAC